>NC_048220.1:78060080-78159276 GCF_002007445.2 Ailuropoda melanoleuca | reverse complement strand
AAAAAAAAAAAAAAAAAAAAAAAAAAAAAAAAAAAAAAAAAAAAAAAAAAAAAAAAAAAAAAAAAAAAAAAAAAAAAAAAAAACCTCCCGCCCCCCCCCCCAACCCTGTGCAATACCACAGCCCCTGTCTCTTGAGGTCTCTGAGTTGTCTGAGGAGAACTGGGTGCTAGACATGGACACGAGCTGTTCAGATTCCTGTTCATGGAGGGTCCTCCTGGCCGGCCATAGGGAGTGAGTGCAGTTAACAGCCAGCCTCCAGCTGTCAGCAACTTTGGCATCAGCCTCAGCTGCAGAAGCCGCTTGACCGGTTTCACTCTTCCAGGGCAGCCTACATGAGACTCTCTAGACAACATTTATTCCAGAGCACTCTGCCAGGTTGGCCAAAGCTTTGCTGGGCCTTCATCACAGATCACCTTCTTTCTTGGACCCATCCTGTCTCTTCTTCCTTCCCTTTATGGGTATTAATCCTTACTAAATATCTTGCCCCCCAAACTGCCTCAGCGACTGCCTCTGGAGAATCAGCCTTTCGGTACTAAGAGAAGTCTGAGAAAGCAAGAGGGTGATAAGATGGAGATTTAATGCCAAATCACTCACCACCTGCCTGACAGGGCCTATTTTCTGGCACCAGGGGTGGTCCTGTTGTTAAAACTTTCCTCCGTGGGGGATTGGTGTGGCATATTGGTGGAAGAGAATTTACTGGTGACAACAATATGTAAGGCACCTGAAACTTATGATGATGTGGACATCCAGTAAGGGGGATTAGACGACTACTGCTAAGCGTCACTGATGCTCCAAGGAAAGATCACGAACCGCTGAAGATGAGAAGCAGGTAACTGATAGCCAGAGATGAAAGCGCAGAGTCTCTTTGCTTGCCCACAGTGAAGATCTCCTCTTCACTAGCTAGAGAGTGCAACAAGGCAAGGACCAAGCCCAGGACTTCACACCAGAGTGGATGAGCCAAAAAAAATCTGTTAACCCAAGGTCAGGGTCCTGTCTGGGAAACCTGGGACCTTGACACATGAGAACATATGAGGGGATGCCCTCAAAGAATCTATGGCAAGTCCCAGTGGGAGAACAACAGCGTAGGCTTCTAGTTCTGGAAGAAATCCATGGTATCTTCACTGTGAAATTACATGCCTTTTGAAATACAACTCTGGCATACTAACAGGGCCCTACTAGATACGAATGTCTGACCACAGGTAGGATGACCAGCACATCATACTTTGCCCAAGACTTTCCCAACTTTTCAGTTTTAGCAATGAAAGTCCCTTGTTACAGAAAATCCCTCAGTCCTGTGCAAACTTGGTCACCCCTACCTAGCACAGGACATCAAGTGCAGGGAGCCTGCACTGCCCATCAAGCTTTGTTTCCTGTCAGAGCCCCCACATCAGAAGGCCCATCAACAATCCATCATAAGAGGGACATGCTCCATCTGGGATCAAGCATAAGCAGGCCCGAATACACAAGCAAACTACATGCCCAGGTAGCCCAGACCCATGGCGCCTCCCCCTGTTGCACGTGCCCCTGCCTCAGCTCTTGCTTATGCACGTGTGGGACATCTTGTATGACTGGCTGAAAATGGAAGGAAGAGTCAGTATCCAGCTCAGTATGTGGGTTTAAGCCAAGAATGGAAGGCAGGTTCAATATAGCCTCATCAGCAAAGGCCTTGAAGGACAGTGTCAAGAGAAAATCTTCCAAATGGGCAGTTTCATGTGGTATATCTGGTCATCAAATTGTAGAAAGAGAAATGACCCAGGATTAGAATATATATTGTGGGCTATAGCAAATATACTGGCTTGCTGGTCAGATGCCTAATAGGAAAAAGACTCAAAGGCTGACGACAAGGCGGTGTAGGGTGGAGGCACGTACATGAATATAGAGGAGCGCACACGAAGTGTGAAGATCATTGTACAACATGATAGTGCCAACCAGAGAGCAGCCACTGTGGAAGGCCTGCAGGAGCAGGCAGATAAAATGACCAGGCCAGCTGACTTAATCCAGCCTTTGTTATCAGCCACATGGGTGCTGGCCTGATGGGCACATGATGAAGGGGTAGCGGCAGCAGAGATGGAGTCGATGTGCAGGACATAGAGCAGGACTCCCACGTACCAAGGCTGTCCAGCTACTGCTCTGCCAGTCGTCCCACCTTCCAGCAACAGTGGCTCACCCTGAATGCCCAAAAGGGCATCATTCCTCAAGAAAATAAACCCATCCCTTAGTGGTAAGTTCAATACATTGAACTTTTTCCATCCTAGAAGGGCCAACAAGCAGTTTGTCACAAAATGGACACATATGCTAGGCACGACTTGACTTTTCCTACCAGCAGGGCCTCAGCCAGCACTACTCTCCAAGACCTCGTGTAGTAATACTAGATCCGTTGGCATAGGAACCCATGTAACATTGCATCCCATCAGGGGACCCACTTTATAGCAAGAGGGTGAGGGACAGGCATGTGACTCTGAGATCCATGGGTTGATCATATTACAATCCACGCTGCCCAGGATATAAGACATGCATTGAACCAAAGGCCTTTGTAGGGCACTGTGTCCCTGCAGCACTGTGCTTCCAGTAGGAAGGATTCATGTGTCGAGGAACAAAGGAAGAGAAGTAGGAGTAGACCCCACTCGCAATGACCCACTGGGGAACTTTGTGCTTCATGTCCCTGCAAACCAAAGTTGTCCCAAAGGGGACGGACTTCCTCTAGGGGACACAGCAAGGATCCCATTAAATTCTAACTGTAGCTGCTGCCTAGGCATTTTAGGATCCTTATATTTGGGAAGAAGTAGGCAAGATGAGTGACAGAGGTAACTGACCCTGATCACCAGGGGCGGGTGGGCTTCTATAGGCCTGTGGGAGCAGGGGGACTGTGTGTGGAACCAGATGGGTGCCTCTCTGTATGCCTTGCCTAATTGTCGCTCTAAATAGAATCAGCAACACCATTAAAGAAAGATATGGTGATCCTTGGAGAAGATGGTCTGGGTCCAGCCATCAAGGTTAGCAGAGGTGGCACCTGAGGGTGATGGGGGGATACGAAAATAAACCTAACTATGCGCCCTGAAAACACTTGCCCTGCTCAGATGACCACACCGGGAGCTGTAAGCATTCCCTAGTTTCCCCTTTCTAAAAGAGGCACACAGGATTCCTGGAGCAGTTATTCCCTGAACACATATGGAGAAGTAGATCCAAGCAGCTCGAAGGGTGGCATGTGGTGGACCCTGAGACGTGCCTCCTAGATCCCCTTTAGGGAAGAACTTGCTGCCCGGCCATGGAAGCACAGTGGACACGGTTCCAGCCACCAGCTTTGTCATGGTCTGCCTCAGCTGCAGAGGCTGCCTTGCTGGCAGTCATGCTCTTTCCAGGGCACCTCTCATTGGGAGACTGAGGAAGAAGAGCAGTGTGAAGTCCTGGCCATCTCAGCCCAACCCCGTCTTCTCTGAAGGGCAGTACTCATACTAGGTTGGCAGAGGTTGGTTGGTCCTGCATCATAGTATGACTTCTTCCTCTGTCTAATCCTGCCTTCTCTGCTTTCCATTCACAGCCATTATTCCCTAAAGAAAATCTTGTACCCCAAACTCTATATAAGCATCTGCTTCTGGACAATTCATTCCATTTCCAGCTCTGAGAGGACCTTTGGCCCCAGAGCCAGGAATCAAGGGACAGAGATGAAGACCGCCTTCATATCCTTGTGATGGGTGTTTAGGAAGTCACCTGCAGGTAGGAAATGTCCTGAAACATTCACTGGCTAGACGTGGGCAAAGCAAGGGCTTTAATGTGGCAGGTGGAATGTTAAAGAAAAGCTCCAGTCCACCTCAGGCATCAGTCTAGAGCTCACAGAGCTAAGCCACTTTCAGGGCTTGATGAATCCTTGGCTGTGAGGGTTTGGAGCTTATAAGACAGGCCCAGCCTGCTGCAATGAGCAGCCAGCTTTGGACACAGATATGGTGGGCAAAGTGGGGTCCAGAAGAGAAAGTAAGAAGCAGCAGCAGGGGATCTGCAGATCACAGTGGCAAGCCCTGTAGTCAAGTGGCCTATTGATTTGTCTGTCTCACCTCCCTGCCCAGCCCCCCATCTCTTTTTCATGGCAGTGACTATGTGTCATTCCCCACAGCCACCGCGGTACCCAGCATAGAGCCTATACCCAGGAGACATATTTGTAGAAGGACTAAACTGAAAACCTGAAAGTAGTCGGCAAAGAGTTCTATAGCTCAGACGACCCTCAGCTTTCTGGCACTACCTTAGAAGACTCAGGGTGGCCTCCTGGAGGAGGTGGCAGTAATAAGAGCAGCACCAGTGGGCACTGACTGGGGTGATTTGGAGGAAATTTGGAGCGCCATGAAATCCGTGTATAGCTTTAGTTAAAACTACAGAGTTTTGTTTTGTTTTGTTTTGTTTTGTTTTGTTTTGTTTTGTTTTGTTTTGTTTTGTCTCCCTGGGCTGGCATGACCTGAAAAGGAAATGTTATATTTGTTTGTCACATGGATGGATGGATGGATGGATGGATGGAGTCAAAGAAAGATACAGAGAGAAGGAGAGAGGCAGATAACCTCTTCTGCAGTGTGTCAGTTAAGATGCCTTTGGCTGCAAATAAGAGAAAATCTGACTGAAAGTGGCATAAAAATGAGATGTTGATTATCTCACATAATAGAAAGTCTGATGACAGGCTCTTCTAGGTTTAATTTTGGGGTTCGATGATATTCTCAGGGGCCCCCTTTCTTTGTTTTTATGTCTTGGCATTCACCTCTGACTTGAGTTGATCCAGTCTGTCCCCTCATGGTTGCAACATGGCAGCAGCAGCAGCTCCCAGGGTCCTGTCTTCACAAAATCGTCTCCAGGGCAGGAAAAGAGACTGTGCCTTCCTGTACCTCATGTCCATTTCTCAAGACCGAGAAAAGCTGTATCGGGCATGATAAAATAGATTGTATTGTAGTAACAAATAAACCTCTAAATCTTAACGGCTTCAGACAATAAAAGAACAGTGCTCGCTCACGCTCCTACATCTCACACAGATTTGCTAGCTCACTGTAACGGACCCATGCCGAGTGAGGCTCTCATTTTAAAAAAGAGCTTCAGATTTTGCGATGCCAGGGAAGAGAAGGTTGAAAACTCTAGCTCCTGCTGTCAAAGCCTTTGGCCTAAAGTGATACGTGTAACTTCCTCTTCAATTTCATTGGCTGGAGCTCTACCAAAGCCCCGCCTCACTTCAAGGAAATAGGGAAGCACAATTTGCCACGTATTTGCAAGTAGAGGAGAACCCGATGTCAGTGGCCATTAGCTATATCTTCCAAAAGCAGCCTTCCCCAGAAGTTCCAAATTTGTTTAGCTCTCCTTGTCTGGATTGGGTCACACGGTCATGACTAAATGAAAACCCTATTCAGGGAGAATGGAATCACATCAGCTCTCTGGGGCAATTCAGAAACATTCGTGCCAGCAAGTCAGGAAGGAGGTTGATCTTGGATAGGCAAACAGCAGCACCTGCGGCTTGCTATAAAGGGGCTTATTTGGCAATATGTGTGAGTCAAAAAGGTCCTTCATAAGAGGATTTGCCCCTAGATTTAGAAAATAAGGTTTCCATGAGTTAGCAACTTGCTCATGGACAATTCCTTAATCACCAGGGGAGGGTCAGACCCAAAGAGAACCTGCAATAAGTACTGTTAAGGATATTGCCTTCATCCTCCAAAAGCTCTGAGAGATGAATGGTGGACTTTAACAATAAGAAACTCTAGTTTGTTAGTTTTTCCAGAAAAATTAATTCAAACAAACAGCCAAACAAAAAGTCTTTGAAAGAGGGCAATTCATTTTTTTTTTTTTACTCAAAGTTAATGAGGGACAGTTGAATTCAGAAGTTTCTTTTAATTTCTTCCTTCTCCCTTTTCTTTCTACCCATCTATTCCACTCATAAAATAAAACTACATAAAGTGCCATTGCCCTATTTTGCCATGGTTTGGGGCCTCAGATGTTTATGATTCTGTGGCAGCATGGGGGCAGTTTAGTGAATGGTTGAAAGGGGAGGGGGAGAATTACAGCAGATGGTTGAAATTCCAGAAAAGTCAGCCTTAGCACCCCTGCTAAGATTAAAATTGCTCTATTTCTGGGTAGGTCCAAACCTGGAAGTTGTTTACCTATATAGCCTCCTTGAGAGAAAAAGCAGAGGGTTGGAAGAGGAGCCCAAAGCCTATAGAACCAACTTGATCCCAACCCCAAAACAGGCATGCGGGGTGTGTGTGTGTGTGTGTGTGTGTGTGTGTGTGTGTGTGTGTGTGTGACATATGGCAATTTAAAACAGTTAAACATATGAAAAATGTTTCTCATTCACAGATGGTTAAAAAAAGGCATTTATTTTTTCATATAACACATTCTTGGGGTTTGGAGCCAACCGCCTCCAGGGAGGGTCACAAATCCACTCAGTGCCCCCGACAACTCAGGTTTATGTTTGAAGGTCTGCTTCAGCTGAAAGATGAGTATAACTGTGGTTAAGTCAGATGTTCCCTGGTGGCTCTGGGGCCTAGGGGCACTGATTATTTCAACAAGGCTATATGAAAAAGTCCAATTCAGAACATTTGCTTCAGATGGAATTACCTGTTCAAGGCAGCCGAAGGAACAAAATTTATCCACCGAGTTAAATCCTTCCCACGGCACTTACCTGGCACGATGTACCTGGCAATAGCTCTTTGGGAAGGGCTTCTGGGGTGCGGAGAGAGAGAGAGAGAGAGAGAGAGAGGTGACTTTCCCTTTTCCTTTTCTCCAGTGAATAAAGTATTGCTACTTGCCAAGGTTTTCTCCTGCTGCTCTGAGAGCAAGTTGGGACCCAGAGTGTCCAATCAGGGCACCAAATCTCTGCACTACTTGCAAAGATGATTATTCCATGGGGGCTTTTGACAGTGGGAGAAGAGAATTAATTAAGTCTCATTGTAAAATTAAGTAGCATAACTATATATTTTAGAACTAGTGCAATTATGCCTTATCTTGGAGTATTGTAAATTTGTAACTGTGATGTATTTTTAGAAATTTTCTTAGAATTCTGGAACTCAAGGGTCTTTAGAGATCATGTAGCCAAGCAACTTCCTTTTGTAAAGATGAGAACAAACCCAGAGAGGTTATGTGACAGATTGGAGCCTACAAGTCTCGCGACTCGAAATCTAGTACTCTTATCATTTCATTTGATTTGCATTTTGCACAGAGATAAAGTCTACAGCAGGAGAAAATAGCAGGCGGTCAAAATGGCCTCTGAAAATCTCTTAAAAAGGCATGATGCTGGAAACAGATACATGTCTTCCACTGAGTCCAACACAGACGTTCGCCTTCAGGCTAGATCTTTGTTTCTCAAGGTGTGCAATAAATGAAGTAGGGAGTTGGGGCTTAGAGGCTCTGTTGTGTGGAACATGGTCTTTAAAGTCAAGGATCACAATCTGTAAAGACCCTCCCACCATGAGGGGCAGCTACAGTTGAGACCAACTCATGGATCAAGAGTATACTTAGGCAAAGACTCAAAGGGAACACTGTGATCTCTGAAGTGTTCTGTCAGTGAGATCTCACCTCCCTGGTACTTTGTCCTGTGAAGTTGAACCTCCCTGAAGTCTGAACTCTGTCTCCTCAACTTAACCAGGCTGCAGGTGACTTGGGACTACCCCATCCCCTAGCTGGAACCTGGAGAGTCTCTTCAGAATTGGCTTATGTGATTATGGAGTCTGACAAGTCCTGAGATCTGCAGTCGGCAAGCTGGAAACCCAGGAAAGCAGATGGTGTAATTCTAGTCCGAGATCTGGGAAGAGCCAGTGTTTCAGTTTGAATATGAAAACGGGGAAAAATGATGTCCCAGCTCTAAGGCAGTCAGGAAGGAGTTCTTTCTTACTCACGGGATCCTCTTTGTTCTATTCAGGTCTTCACCTGATTGAATGAGGCCCACTCGCACTAGGGAGGGCAATCTGCTTTATCCTGTCTACTGAACATGGTTCATACATTAATCTCATCCAGAAACACCCTCACAGACACATCCAGAGTAATGTTTGACCAAATATCTGGGTACCCTGTGGCCCGGTAAAGTTGACACATAAAATTAACTATCACAGCTGTTCTGTCTGCTGTTGTCCAATGTATAAAAATGTTTACTTCAAATATTTCTTCTGTTTGCCATTGTTATTTAAGGTGAGAGACTACATTCAGTCTCCTTTTGCCCTGCCACTCCAATAGAATGTGTTGTCCAACTTCTGGATTATTGTCTGTCTCATGGGAGGAAATGGCATCTCTGTATATTTTTATTTTACTTTTTTCTTGTAATGTGTGACACTGATCATCTTGATATATGTTTGGCGTTGGTGTTTCTTTTTCTACAGACAGTTTTTTTCATGTTATTTGTTCATTATTCTGTGTTGGATTCTATCTTTTTTCCTAGGGGTTCTTTTTATAGAGAAATTAGCGCTTTCTTTGTATGTGAGTTGCAATTATTTTTTCTCTCTGACTTTCTTTTTGCTTCTTTTGTGTGGAGAAGGTTGGGTTTTTTTTTTTTAATGTAGCTGAATTTATCAGTCTCTTTCTTTATGGATTCTGAATTTTCTATATTCTGTACTTCCTATCCCAGGAATTCTCCCATGTTTCCTTCTAGTACTTTTATGTTCCATTTTTCACGTGTAAATAATTAATCTTGGTGTATCGTAAAAGTATGGATCCAATTTTATCCTTCAGCACATGACACTTAGTGGTCCCAACATCTAGTATATATAAAAAGTCAATCTTTATCATATACTAAATTCTATATGTACATGTATTTTATTCTTCTATAATTTCTATTCTGTTCCAAAGGTCTGTCTTTTTATATGGCAGCATCACACTCTTTAAAAACTGGTACTTTTGGGGCTTAATCTCTGCTCAGGTCTTGATTGCAGGGTCATGAGTTTAAGCCCCACATAGGGTTCCCTGCTGGGCATGGAGCCTACTTTGAAAAAAAATAAATAAATAAAAAATTTTAAAAATTGGGACTTTTTACTAATATCAACTAGAGCTGGTCCCTAAAAAAATCCCTCCTCTGGCCAGTTGTTTTTCAGAAGTTTCTGGGTTATTTTGATTATTTGTTTTTCCATATGAACTTTAAAATCAGCTGGCTTATTTAAGTCGGGGAAATAACTGTTAGGACTTTTACTGAGGTCATGTTGAATTCATAATTTAGTTTAGGGAGAATTGAGATATTTATGGGGAAAAAACTTTTTGATCAAGAACTTTTGGGTCCTTCATTTGTAAAAGGTCCAAGGGGATCCTGATGGTTTTCTACCACTGCACTCCAGGCTCTGCAGTGAGCTCTGCTGGACAGATACTAGGATCGTATTTTACTTGAAGGCGAAATAACTCAGAAAGCCAGAGCTGGAGAAGGCCACGTGTGTTTGAGGTGTTTTGGGGGGAGTTCCATCGACATCAACATTGTTGTTAATAATGTGAAACATATAAGATCTCTCAACTGATAGATTAGCCTTAATGACCTCCACATGTCTCATCAAAGCCATCTCATTTCATTACTTTTGGATAAGTCTGGCCCCGTGGAAAATTATGAAGTGATCAACTTTAGTCAACCTCACCTTTTCCATTCTTCATTGTTTTCCCCAACACAGCATCCACTTCCTCCCCAAGGCACAACTGCAGCTATCAGTCATAGCTCCATGTTCCCTCCTTTTTTCCCCTATCAAAACCCATCCTAGGAAATGAATCTGATATTAGTCATTTACACCTTAATATGAAATTCTTTCTAGCAGTGCAAAGAAAGACTGTATTTATTTAGAAGAGTTTTGAGCACCTGGGAGCAAGTGGAGGAGGCAGGAGCCTTCCAGGTGTCCCAGAAATATTACCAGGTAGATATGTACCTTCTAAGGCCCTGTTTTCGGGCATAAGAGAACCCTGCAGGCCCCAGGAGATGCTCTTGTCATCTCCCTTCCCACACCCTGAGAGGAATACTGAGACAATGTAAGTCATTTCATTCTGGCCACAAATTACAGAGAGGTTGTCCAGAAGGAATACATTCCCCTTATCTGCCAGGCCTGCCAGCGTGCATCCGGGATCAGAGGACTCCTCGGAAAGCCAGAAGTGGTACGATTAGAAGCAAAAATATGAAGTGCCTTACATGCAACTCCTCTTACAACACATGCAAAGTAATCAATCTTAACTTCCGGCAGCCACACCAGGGAGTCTGTCTTTCCCGTTTTATTTATTGACTTGCGCCTGGCCAGCCCTTAACATATTTGTTTTTGTCGTTCCAAGGTTTTTGCTTAGCATTCAGCCAGTCCTGTTTCCTTCCTGGGATATAGATGGCTCCTCTGCCAGCTGCCATCAGTATTAGTGACCAACACCCCTACCATACTGTAAAATAAAGCCTGCTCTGTTATGATTTAGCGATGGGGGGGGGGTCTTTTCAGCTCAGCCAGTCAGTGTTTTAATGAGCGGAGAGTCTTCCCTTTGGACTGGGGCTCCTTGTGGCTCCAGTTGGAGGGTCTGAGTCCACAGCTCGTTGGGGGCTGCCTTCTGGGGGTGCTGACGTGGCTGGGGAGCGGGCAAGGAAGCCTCGACGTGCCTCGGGCTCCACTCTGCACTGCTAGTGCTTTGGAAGGGAAACTTTGTGCCCGACTCTAAACACTGCATTTGAACAGTTGAAAAACCCAGAGCTTCACCCTCAGGAGTAAGGGGAGCCTTTGGAACAAATGTGAAAGGGATGTGAGCTCACTGAAGTTCCTGCATGTGAGGCGCTGAGAGTTGAGGACCGCACTTCATTTTTAAACACCTCGGCAGTTCTCTGCTTCAAGAACTAACTGCAGCGCACAGTATTAAAGGCCCCAATTCCCTCTGACATGCCTTCTTTTCTCTCGGCTTCAAAACTTAGACAGAGCTGTAAATGAGACTCGGGAAGAGAGCGGGGAGATGCGCTTCTGACCGCAGGAGATGTTCTTGCCCCTTCCGCGTTCCGGCTACTCCTTCTCTCACCTGCTATTCTCCTTCAGGCAGGCGATCTGGTTTCATCTTGGGACTTTTTATGAGGCTTCGATGAGACGGCACATCACAAGTCAGGTGTGCCAGAATGTATTTTTCTTTAACTCTGGTTAATTTTATATTAAGCCCTGGCTCTGCTGAGGTGGAGGAAATTTACCCGCCACTAATCTAAGCTCCTACCTTGCCTTTCTCTAGGGGGTGGCATCAATGGGCCAGGGATTCACTGAGGGTACAGAGGAGCAGGTGGAAAGTGGGTGGAGGGAGCACTTTTGGTCCTTGGAATGTCTGCCATCCGAGTCTCTACTTAGTAATCTATCTTCAGTCCTTTGTTCCTGTTCACCTGGGGCCCTGCGGTCAGATATCTCCATTGCCCGGTGCCATGCTTGATGTCAGAGCCATCATTCACCCAACTGCCGTTCGTCCCTCGGGGAAAGGGTGCAGGTGCCCTCTGGCCTCGGATTTGGGAAAGCACCTTGGCTTCTACGGCTCCCACAGGTCTCAGCCCAGGAGACAGGACCAAAAGAGCCTTGTGTCCAGGAGCCACCATCTTCTATATTCTGTGAATTCCTCCCTGTCTCTCTTCCATTTTCTCCAGCCTAGGCAATTTTTTTTCTAGTCTGAGGAGTTACAGGTAGAGAGGAACACATTTCTACATTTTCTCACTCAAATCCATAGCTCTCAAACTTTTTGTCACTTCCTCTCCGCAGGACACTCAAGAGCCCAGGCTTTTGGATGACAAAAGCCAGGAATGTAATTTTGATTTCCAGTTTCTGTAGCATCCTTCCCTTGAAGGGATGAGCAGAAAGTGGCCCAGCTGCTTGAATGGGTATAAAATACATTGATTAAAGTTTCACAAGTATTATTCTCCACAAGGATAAAATAGCTTAATAAACAAAAATCTCTCGGAGGGTCCCACGGACGAAGCTCCTAGTGCCTGCTAGCTACAGGGTGCAGCACAGCAGTGTATCAGGACGAAAGCCCTGGGCAAACGCAATGAATTTTGGCACTAGTTTTTCAAATATGACTGGTTTCTGACACACTAACATTTGTCCCTACTTTCTGAAATAGTTGTGTTCTAACGTCCCAGCTTAGGGACTGCAGACACTTTATAAGACCATATTACCAATATGGTAATGAACCCCAGGACTTTTTCTAGCGTGATCTGTCTTGTTCCCTGCCTGCCCTTACTCTTCCTGGTATATCCTGAGGGCAAAATTCATATGAAAATGGGGAATGTGACCCTCAGTAAGATTCTGTTCTCTTTAACATTTCTTCTAAGTATTTTCCTTTACATTTTTCCCGTTTTGAATTCAATATTTTCTTTCATATGTGAGCAAATTTGTAATAAACACACTTTTTTTACAGGCTTAATTTTTCAGCTTGTTATCAGATTAGCTCCAAGTCAATGGAACTCATTTAGACTCTCTTTTTAAATTACAAGTCCCTTTTACATACTTTGGCATCAGGGATCCCTTTTTAAAAGGAATATATATATATTTTTTATTGGTTGTACCAACTGGAAACAAAAAAAAAAAGCTATTAAAAAAATTTTTAAAGACCTACATTAAGTAACATAAAAAGGAAATTATTTTGAAATTCCTAGAGGTAGTGCAGGGAAAATTTCTGTTGCACTCACCATTTGATGGTATGCGTATAAAGACATAAATCCACCCATTGCAAGAACACCTAAAAATGTACAGATATACTCAAGAGTAGGATAATACAGAGATGAGAAGTGGGTGGGTCATGGAGCAAAAGGAGAATAGTGCCTTGTAGAGAAGAAAAGAGTGAATTAGCACATGGCGGTGCATGCTGTGTGCCTAGTACTTCTCAAATCTGTGGTGTAGACATTATTGCTTCCCCTTTGCATAGAAGGAAGCCAAGGCTCAGTTAGGTAGCTTGCCCAAGGTTACATGTCTCCTCAGCAACAGAGCTTGGCTTTCAATCTCAGTCCGTGGGACTCCACAGTAACCTTTTTCCACAGCAAAACCCAGCTGTGGTCAGTCTAGTGCCCACAGAGTGGCAACATAGATGTTTGGGTATATCTACCTTGGGTGTCTTATGTTCCTAGAAATCCACACCAAAGGATTAGCTAGAAGGACTACAATAAAAGGAGATAGCCAACTGTATGTTCTTATTCTATATCCACTTCACACATCAGAACGAGGTTGGCCACAACAAATCTTGTTGGAAGATATTGATTCGATCAGTGCAGTCCTTCAAGATACGAGCCAGGTCTTTAGTAAGAGCTACACTAGTTTTGCAATCCATTGAGTGGTGACAGGAGTTCACTTCACACCATCACAAATTTCCCACGAGAGCTAACAGAAGCTTGCAGCTTGGGACCATATGGGAAAGTGCAATATTCTCACGAAGTAAGAGTAATCAGTCACCATTGCATGGTACAGTAATAAACTACGTGTGTATTATAAGTGAAATGGACCTGGGCGGAGGGGGCAGGAGTTAGTTCTCATACAGAGGGTGTATTGTGAACTTAGAAACAGCAGGAGACACTGCATTTCTCACAACAGATTCACTTCCGACCCTCAGTCTAGCAGTTTGTGGCCTAAATGCCTTTGTTTCTTTACCTTCAGCACAGGACTAGAATTCCGACGTTTTCATTTTAAAATCCCTTTTTACAAGAGTCACTCATTCGATGATACCTTTGGTCCGTCCAAAACTAAGAAAATCTACTTAAGTCTGATTTTCTTGAAGATCTAATCTTTCGCATAAGATGCTTGATAAAATATACAACCTTTGTACAGCTAATGCCTTCGTGACTGACTTGAGATTTTTTTTTTTTTGCTCTTGCGTGTAAGAAACAAAAAATTTAGATGATCCATGTCCAAATCAAATAGGACCAGCTTCCTTTTATTTTTATTTCAGCAGCAGCTCCTTTCTCTCTTTTAAAATTAATCAGTATGTTGATTTCAAAACCTGAACACTAAAAAAGAAGAATTTTTAAAGATTGTCATTACCTGGAAATGGAACCAAGAACTAGTAAACCTAGTAATACACGGTTAACCAGCTGCTCATCCCCTGCCAGAGAAACTGCTTCAGGATAGATTTGTCCTTCTCCAAGGACATTTGCTCTGTGAAGGCACAAGAAAGAAATCAAATATACCAGGAACACTGGAAAGTTCTAGGTAATCATTTTATTTCTAACTTTAAATAAAATTCAGTGCTTTTACGCAATTGCTTCTAACACCCCAGAGATACCCAGAGACAGTCTTGGGTAGAAGGAAGAACATGGGCTCTTGCAGCAAGACGTTACCAGTCCCAGAACCACCACTTCCTAACTAGGTGATCCCTACCAAGTCCCTTGGCCTCTCTGAGCCTGGTTTCTTAATTCATAAAAACTGAGATCAATAAGCCTCTGATCTCATGGGGTCAAACAAGGTAATATTTGAAAGTATTTTCTATACTCTGATAGTACAGACTTTTAAAAAGATGAAACTCATATGTCACATGGTATATGCATTTACAACAGTGCAGTTTCCTTTTGTTGCAGAGAATTTCAGCCACATTAGATGTTTAACAAGCTTTCATATGCCTCGACATGTAACCACTATTTTGTCTCTGAAAAAAATGTGAATCAATTTCCAATCAAACAATTAGGCCCCCCCCTTTCTTTTTAGACAAAGCTTGTTAGTTGGAGATTCACCTATTTTTCTCTGCTCGGTGTTACCTGGAGTACAGGGCCCTTCCAGGAAGGAACTGTAAAGGGCTCACTATTCCATGAGTTTGTTGACAGCAGGGACTATTTTTGTGTATCTAGCACACAGCACAGTGCTTGGCACAGAGAAGATCCAGTGAGTGCTGGTTGAGCTCAGCTGTTGAACAGACTGACAGATATGTATGTATTATTTGGCAATGCTCTCGGAGCTTCTCGGGTGTCATCTGAAACTGGCCCCTGTATGCCGAGGGCAGGGGAGACTGAAGAAAGCCAGCCTCTCCAGGTTGGTAGATGGCAATTTTATGAAGCAAAGGAACTTCCACACAAGGCTTGTCTTGGGTGGCAGCAAGATGAGTAAGTCTTTGCATCTGCCCATCACGTCGGAAATTTACAGAGACCCTCACTAGGTTCAGTCATATAGACTATGCAGGTGTTCCCAATGCCACATCACGCTCTCAAGGCTGTGTCCTTGGAGCCGCCTCTGGGAGTGGGAGAGGCAAGTGTAGCCCCCATTTCAAGGGCAGAGGAGGGGATGAGGAGCCTTGGATTGCCTGCAGCCAGTTCATGGGCCAACCAGCAGTCATGTCTTTCAGTGAACTTCCTTGACGCTGTGACTGTATAGTAAAGTAGGGGCCAGGCCTGCAGCTAGCAAGCCTTGAGCAGAGACTTCTGGCCAGGAGATAGCAGTGATCACCGATCAGAAGGCAACAAGGCCAGTGGTGGAGGTGTGTCTGTTATTTGCGTGTAAAGGCAGAGCACAATTCTCCCTCTGTGAGGTTGTGTATACTTTTTTCTTTGTATCAATGTGTATATAGATAGGTGATGGGAATTTTGATGGCTAGTTACACATACAGGTCTATTTAAGTGACATTTTGGGTAAAATCTGTTTGTTAAAAACAATCCAGATCTCTTCCTTTCTCTAACTGTGAAAGTATATCTACTTTGTCTTTTTATTCCAATTTGGCTTTTCAATCAAAATCTAATTTTACTTATTTTATCATCTTAACACAGCTTATAAATATATATATATATATATTTTTTAAGATTTTTTATTTATTTATTTGACAGAGACAGCCAGCGAGAGAGGGAACACAAGCAAGGGAAGTGGGAGAGGAAGAAGCAGGCTTCTAGCGGAGGAGCCCGATGTGGGGCTCGATCCCAGAACGCCGGGATCACGCCCTGAGCCGAAGGCAGACGCTTAACGACTATGCCACACAGGCGCCCCTAAATATATATATTTTAAAAAGGATTAAGTGATAGATGAAGAAAAAAGCCAGTCTGTTTGTAAATATATTAGTGTGTTTCATTTGACTCCGATGCCTCCCTGGTCTGAATTAGGCTATAATGGGGCCAAACACTGAGCTTAGTGTTGGTTTTGTGGGGAAAAGCCAAGTAGTCAATTTTAATTACTTGTTGCCATATCCTTAAACAATGCACCAAGCATGGAAATGTTCAAAATATCTTTCCTTCTGTCTGATTTCACTTTAGTCAATCCAAATTTGGCATCACTGCTTTCTGAAATATTTTTGATTTTAGAGCAGTTGGTGATTTTAATAATTTAGTATAGAGGAGAGAATGAAGAGAAAGAGATTGGAATGTAAAGCACAATGGCAAAAAAGTTAATTTAAAGTGATGTTTGGTTTAAAAAAAATAGGTTCCCTTTGCAATGCTGTTGTGTAATTGAACGGATTAAGGGAACTTACGGGAACTTCACGGGTGTCTCAGTGGAGGTCTCTGAGGTCAGCCCTCGGCTCTTGTGCCTCATGTTAAACAAGTTTGTCAATTTTCCATCAGATTGATTTTTCTCACAGGTCTGAAGGCCTTGTCTTATTTCGCCTTATTTCCACAGGGGTTCTTAGCATTGCAAACTTCCATTTACTTTCGTTTCAAATTGTGAAGAGTGATTTTTCTCTCAGAGATCATCAAAGAAGAAACTCTGGAATTGGAACACCCTGTTTACTATGTAGACCATGTTGGTTGTCTACCATTTTCTTTCATTGTTTTTTTCCTATTGGAATTAATCGCCCTTTAAGGATAATCGTGTTTATCCCATTTACCTGGAGTTGTCTTTTGCATTTGATTTTTTCAAATATTTACTTACAACAGAGGTTTTGAAAAAGATCAGGTGAGTTGCCCCTTTCAAGATAAGTTCTTAAGTGACTATGGTCAGATTCCAAATAGACCCCTGGGAAAATACAGAGACTTACTAATATTTAAAAGTTGATCTACCTGGCCCAATGACATCTGCAAGAACTCAAGCACTGAGTAAAGAAGCTATTTCTTGCCTCTTAATTTTTAGTTCCTTTGTGATAAATATTGGATCTCTCAGGGTTTCTTTTTTTCTTTTTTTTTAAAGTCGTGTTCTGTTTCTTCCAAAAAAGAAAAATCACTTTTACTCCAATTAAAAAAAAAAAGTTCCTTAAAATGACTTTTAGTCTTATGACTTCCTTTTGAGTCTTTTGGAAAGCATATAAGAAAAAAAAAAACACATTTACATAAGCAGAATCAGTTATGTCTTTCATTGCTGTCCTTACACGTGCTTGACTATTTCTTATTTAAATAGGAAACCACAAAAATATACACATCGTACATTTCTGTTTTCTTAAACTTTCAAACATTTTCTTCACATGCATGCTCTCATTTGTTCCTCCCAGCAGTGCTGTGAATTAGGGAGAATGAGTATTACCAACCCCCATTTACAGATGGCATGAGTATGTCCTCCCCCAAAATGTATTAGTAAATACAGAGTTGGATCCAGAACTCAGGTCTTCAGACTCTTCAGCCTATGTCCCTTCTACTGCGTCCTCCTGCTTGAAGGAGCTTGGCAAAGACGCTGGATCCCTCAAATTGATTCCCTGGCAATTTTTCTTTCAAAAAAATGGAAATGGTTTCTTCATCCTCAACACTACAATCACTTCATCACATTAATGGAGAAAATCTTCTCATTTCCAGACTTCTGACAAATAGTTATCAGTGGATAAATGAACCCTGCTCTGTCTCTTACCTGGTAATGTATTAGCTGTTTTCATATTAATAGGGCCAAACTTAGGAGGAAGCAAAACAGGTGTCCGTAATGCCTGAAATTCTGCTATTATAACATTGACTTCTTTGCCTGCTTTTGTCCCCATTGGAAATGCAAATAATCCTCAGAGAAATATGAAACGTTAAATAAAATTTTACTGTGTGCTAGTCTCTGTGGTTATAGATACAAGTAATAATAACATGTACTGAACTCTTAGCACCACCAGCCACTGTGCTGAGCACACGCACATGTCTCATTTAACTATAAAGTAACCCAATAGGTAGGTTCTCTTATCATCCTCATTTTACAGATTTGGAAATTGAGACTCAGGTTTAAAAGTGTGTTCAAGGTTCACAGCCAAGTGGAGAGGTAGGGTTGAGATTCTGAACGCTGTCGGCCTGGCTCCCAGTTCTTTGCTTTTAGTGATCACACTCTAGGAATCAAGTTTCCTGCCCGGGGGAAACTCGGGGTCCGGTCAGAGACAGGATGGTGTGATGGGGGCAGAAAACCATGGGACCACAGAGGAGGGAGTGCCTCACTTTGCCTGTAACAGAGAAGGCTTTCCAGAGAGGAAGATGGAGGTCTGGGTCCTGAAGGATGGTAGCAGTTTTCCAGGAGGCTGAGGAGTGAGGTGGAGAGGACATTCCAGGCGGAGAGAATAGCCACAACCAAACAAAGGAACATAAAATATGTGGGGTGCTTGGGAACGGCAAATTATTTGGTGTCATTGGAGCAGAAACATTTAGTAGTGGTAGCACTAATAGAAAATAGGTTGAAAAGCTGCTGGTAAGTGCCAAATTACCAAGGACCTAGGATGTTCTGTGCGGGAGATTTAGAATTTTTCTTTTGGAGCAATAAGCATCCATGAAATATTTTTAGGAAGGTGAGTATGATTGGATTTGTGGTAAGAAATGGAGTGTGGAGCAAGAATACCATTTATTAGACTGTTATAATAACCTAGAAAACATAGGACTGGCTGTGTTAGTTATCCATGCTGTATAACAAATTATCCCCCAACTTAGTAGCTTTAAACAATAAACATTTATTATTTTACAGTTTCTATGGGTCAGGAATCCAGGCATGGATTTCTGGGTGTTTCTGACTCAGGGGCTTTCACAGGGTGCCATCCAGGGGTCAGCTGGACTGCAGTCTCCTCAAGGCTGGACTGCAGGATGATTGATCCTAGGCTCACTCACATGGTTGTTGGAGGGTCTCAAATGACCCACTTCCAAGCTCACTTGTGTGGCTGTGGCAGGCTGCAGGTTCTCTTGGGTTGTTGGCCAAGATATCAGTTCCTTGCCACATGGGCCTCTCCACAGAGCTACTCACAACATGGCAGCTTGCTTCCCCCTAGAGCAGGGGCTCTAAGAAAAAGAGAGCATGAACAAAGGAGAGATAGAGAGGACAAGGGAGCAAGAGAGGGCAAGCAACACAGATGCCAGAGTCTTTGGGGAACCTAACCTCACCATTAATATCCTGTAACTTTTGTTACATTCTGTTTGATAGAAGCAAGTCACCAGGTCCAGCCTACTGCAGGAGAGGGGATTATACACAGGCATGAATACCAGGAGACAGGATTGGGACCATTGGGAGCCATTTTAGGGGCTGCCCACCACACCAGCTTTTTAGAATGTTGATTTTGAGCTGCTTTGGGGGCCTTAAAATGCTGATGTCAGTTGGGTGGTTGAAAATATAGGTTTGAAGTTGAAAAGGAAAGTTGGATCAAACTATAATTGTGTGTGAAGCAGGTTTTTTTTAGATTAACTCAATGGCAGCTGTGTTTGAATGTGGGGCACACCATAGATACATTCTCATTTACTCAGTAAATTTTCAAGCACCCTCTATGTGTAAGATGTTATGCTAGGCCTTCAGGTAATAATTTGGTGTATTGCTCTCCTGTTTCTTCATGGGGCTCAACCTCTTGTGGTCTTATAAAAATTAAAGGCTTTTTAATGTCATGAAAATATGAGGTTGCAAGCCCTCATACTCTCCTGTAAGTGGTCCATATTTTCGCCGTAAGCATCTTCGCTGTAGACATCTTTGCTGCAAGCATTTTCACCGCACACATTTTCGCCGCATAACTAAGTGGCCATAAGGCAATTTTGCTGTAAAAAGATAAAAAAATAACTGGTTGACAGTTTGGTTTGACAGTTTGGTTTCATCAACTGGTTGACAGTTTGGTTTCTTTTCTCCATTGACACAGTACTCCCATTTTATATAAATCTTAGCCCTTGTGGTGGCCTATACAGTGGTGCAGAGTTTTGAACCCATGTTTCCCATAAGATTTTGGAACACCTATCAACGGACATGTGACAATATACCAACAACAAAGAGCAGTGGAGAAGATTTTCATGATGCAGTACAAAGCTCAGTTACAAATACACATCCTAATATTTGGAAACTGACACCTCTCTTTCTGAAGGAAAGATTTTAGCAAAAAAAGAAAAAGTGTGATGCTAACCAAGGAGATGAATCAGCAAGCAAAAAATAATAATAATAGGGCACCTGGGTGGCTCAGTTGGTTAAGCATATGCCTTCAGCTCAGGTCATGATCTCAGGGTTGTGGAATCGAGTCCCGCCTCAGGCTCCCAGCTCAGTGAGGAGTCTCTTCTCCCTCTTCCTCACCACTTCCCCCTCTCTGCCCCCTCCTTCTCTCTCTCTCAAGTAAACAAATAAAATCTTAAAAAAAATAATAAGTATAGTATTATAAATGAAGGACTTAGGAGACAAGTGCTTAGGTAAAACGCACAGAACAAAATCAGTTATTTGCATAGCATTGCCATGAATCTACACACATTTTAAATGTATTCAAATAATTGTATTTTGCTATAAAGTCCTTTTAATTTCATTATTCATTTTTCATGTTTCATTATGTCCTTTTAAATGAATGTCTGCCTTTTATTTTTTGTGATTTTCTTTTACAACAAAATTGCCTTAGAGCCAATTAATTATGTGGCAAAAATGCTTCCAGCGAAAATGTTTGGGGCAAAGATGCTTCCAGCGAAGCTACTTAGAACCCCTCTGGGAGTATTGCCTAAACGTGGCCGGAGGGAAGGCCAGGCACTGGGAGCGATGACCTTGGCACAGGAAGCAGCTCCTATAACCAGCCCACAGGAAGCGCCAGGCTAGGGAAAGGCTGCGCTCAGATACAGCTGAACTCCACCAGGTACAAGCTGATCTAAACTAGCAGCCTCGAATGCAAAACTCCCGAGGATAAGGAACCCATACCCACTGCTGCCTTCATCTCAGTGAACTCGGAATAAATTGTTTTGCAAGGAACCACGATTTGACTATGGCAGAGTTTACAGTCTGTAAGCCCAAATACCAATGATAAGGGCGTTTTCTGCTTCTCTTTACTCAAAGTGGATTACATACTTAAAAAAAAAAAATGAAGTGATCGTTTAAGGCCATTTCTCTAGATAGTTTAAGCAGGTTAAATCTGATTACAATGACACCATTACAATGATAGCAGCCCGTGTAACGGAGATCTAATGCCCAAATGATCATGTACTTCTTGCAAACAATATTCAACATTCAAAGCAATTAGACAGTGTCTTAAAGTTTGTTGAAATTGGATTTTACTTATAGCCAGATAATTAAGACAAGTCAGTAGCTTTCCCGAAATCTCCAGATAATTGCTTCACTTACTTCCTTGGGGTATATGTGAACAACTGAATCTCCATGCAACTTAAGGAACAGTCCCTGGTGTCTCAGAAAAGTTGTAAGTACCTCACACTTTGGTACAAGATCCAGTTCATTATTCAAGAAGGAAAGAAAGTACAGCCATCCTCAGATAATTAAATGCCTAGCCTGTCAACTCTCAACGTGATACATTAACACGTGAGAAAATACGTGACATACAACTTTCTGGAGAGATGTATGACTAAAGCTGTACACAGCCAAGCTTTGGGGAAAAAATATTGCTAGAGCCAGGGAAGTAATATCACTGTTCTACCCAACTATGACTCAGGTCCTTCCATGTGGCTAATTTAATTTATATCCTGTTAGGTTTGTCTTTGTTTCCCCATTCAAGACCGCTGCGTTGTGTGACGTGAGCTGTGGCTCCAGCTGGAAGGTAGAGCCCTGCCTCTGTGTGCTTTTCTCCGTCGCGACTTCATCTTCAGCCTCATGGAACCATCTAGATGTCTGGCCTCGCTGCTTCTAATCTTTACTCCTCTTTCTTCATGTACCTCTTCATCCAGCTTGACTTGCAACACGCTGATGGTTGAGGTTATTGTTAGGACCAATGTTCCGAATCATTTGTGTCTCACAAAAATCTAGCAAGTAGTTAAAGCTGGTGTCCCACGGGTCTCCACATATTTACGACACTAGTATATTTCGAATATCTGAACTGAGAACATGGTCTGACTTGATATAGGAGTATCATAAACATACCTTAAATTTTCGAAGCATTTTAAAATTTCCAAGCCTTCAAATTTATATATATATAGAATATGTATATTTAAATATATATTAAAATTTTATTATATTTAAATTTTTATATGTTTTATATATATTTAAACATATAGACAATATATATTTAAATTTTCATTGATACACAAGGCAAGTATTACTGAGTTTATATTTTAAATGAAGAGATGGTCAGAGAAAGTTGAATCATTTATCTAAGTTCAGACACATTTGGTGACAGGGCTGCGATGATATATTATTCCTTTCCAAGGAAACTGGTAAAAAAGAAATTCACAATACCTCTCCTCCCTGTTTTCATCAGTCAGGGCAGCAAGCATAAGTCTCATGCTGAACAGATTCTCAACAAAGTCCGATCTTCACTTCCTGCTCAAGTGCTTCGTCACGGTTTTCTTCCTTGCTCCTGCCCCGGTTCTCCACTGCTCACCTGGCACCAACAACACTTTTACCTTGCTGTCTAGGATTGCCATGTTCCAAAAAACCCCCACACGTATATAATCTTTTCTCAGAGTGCCCTCTTTAACTCTCTCCCTTAATTGACAATTGGATCTTCCCCAAGGATTTTGCATCCCCTATCTCTTTCAAGACCTGGCTATTAATTCTCTCCCATCTAGTATGCCTCAAGGCTGGCAGGAAGGCTGAGTCAGTGCTCTCTTCTTCCTGCTGCTAAGCCTTGACTGTAACTCCTCCGCCTTCTTTCCCTGCATGCCAGTTCCATTGGGAATGATACCACACGGCACTGCCAACACCGTTCTTTTTCCAGCCACTCTATGGAGCTATGGGTTCCTCCCCTTTGTCTTTCTTCACTTTTTTTTTTAAGCCTGCTTAGTCTTCTTGACTCCTTGATATATCTTTTCAAAAATAACATTCTTTCAAGTACCCTCAACTCTTGTGTACCTCTGTTTTCCTTCATGATGCCTTTTCTGACCATCTGAGCCCATAGACACTGTTCAGTACTAAACTTCCATATCAGTTCCCATCGCTGCCATTACTACTGCCCCCGCTACTACTAACATTGTAATGACTACAACCTGCGTTACTGCCACCCTCCACCATTTATCAGATGGGTACTCTGTGCCAACCCTGTGCTAAGTGCTTTCCATGAACTATGTTTTCAAATCTTCACAACAACTCTATGAGGGAGGTACTGTTACGATCCCCACATTATAAATGGTTTGGGATTCAGTAAAGCTTACTGTCTGTAGCCCTTACTGTGCACTTACATGAATTTTTAATGCATTGGCCCACACTCAATAGCTCAATGAGTTGTCATCAATGAAAGTGACTTCAATGAAATGCAGCTCATTTCAAGGAGGATCAATTATACACCAGGTTTATACCAAACACTGGAGATACAATGATAAACAAAACAAATAATTGCTTCTTCAAAATTTATGGTAGCCTGGTGAAGACAGATAATTAGGCATGTAATTGCAATCAGGCAGCTCATATTTTGGGGACCAGGACAAGAGTACAAATAAAAGACTACATACCATACACCTAAATATTTAAAGCTAATAAGCTATTAAAATATGTTCTATTTCCCTGACAAATATATTTTGTAGAGACAAAATTGAAAAATATAAGTAAAATTATAGGCTTTATATGATTTAAAGTGGGTGAAATGTCAAAAATGACTGAATTAGTTGTTATTGCATATGTCTGGGTGTTCTGTTGATGAGCTAAAGATGTTTGAATGAATAATAAAATAAAGATGTACATAATTCATAAACTATCATACATTTATTCCATAAAATTTTTTCCTTCATTTTAACAAAACCACTAATTAAGATGTTACAGTTAACATTTTCATATAATTTATGTTCTGCTAAGAGTAATGCCTAAATATCTTAAAATATTAAGATATAATTATATTAGCTTACATTACAAATTTTAATTTATTTTCATAAGAATGCAAATGAAAGTAAAACTTAAAAAAAGTTAAATTTTTTAAAAATAATTTAAATAATTTTTTAAAATAATTTTTCTTTTAACAGAAGGTAATATGGTGGTTGGCAGGATTTACAAAGAGGAGAAAAAAGGGAGTTGCTTTTGAAAGGGTATAGAGATTCAGCTTTGCAAGATGAAGTTCTAGAGATCTGTTGTACAAGATTCATATACTAACACTACCATACAGTTAAAAAGGACCAAGATGGAAAATTTTTTTGAAGATTTTATTCATTTATTTATTTGAGAGTGAGAGAGCATGAGTAATGGGGGAGGGGGAGAGGGAGAGGGAGAAGCAGACTCCCTGCTGAGCAGGGAGCCCCAGTGCCAGGCAGAGTTCCATCCTAGGACCCTGGGATCATGACCTGAGCTGAAGGCAGACACTTAATGGACTGAGCCACCAGGCGCCCCTAAGATGGTAAATTTTATGTGATTTTTTTTTTTACAATAAAAACATTGTTCTTTTAAAATATTCAAAATAACCTATTAAAAACACAATACAAATTATAGTGATTTATAATTTTAATAATTATAAAATAAGCATTTAAAGGCTAGATTTTTATTTTAATTTTTAAACATAAATCTTATCATGTATTTTTATTTTTTTAAATTTTTTTTTAAAGATTTTATTTTATTTATGTGACAGAGAGACAGCCAGTGAGAGAGCGTACACAGTAGGGGAGTGGGAGAGGAAGAAGCAGGCTCCCAGCGGAGGAGCCCGATGTGGGACTCGATCCCGGAACGCCGGGATCATGCCCTGAGCCAAAGGCAGACGCTTAATGACTGCGCTACCCAGGCGCCCCATGTATTTTTATTTGTAGCTCTACGATTAAATTCCCACCTAGCTGCCAATGTAAAGCATCATTATCATGCTTCATTCATGTTACATATAGACCCATGCCTATATACAAATTTCAGAGTAATACACATCAGAAGCCATGTGTAACTGTTGTGAATGCCACATTAGAGTGTAAGTATCTTTGGAATCCCCAGCTGGAGTAAGAAGAGAGGCAAGCAAATGGACACTTGGTGCCACTGGGAAATGGCGCCTTTAAGTAGGTTAGGTAAGAATCCATCGCATTCAAGCTGTGTGAGAGGACAAATTTGACAAGTTAGTTTGTCATTTCTCTTACCTAAGTGCTTCTGCTGTTGAAATCCTCCTTGCGTTCTGAGGCAGAATCCATCCCTTCCATCTCCCATCTGAACATAGACCTTCCTGGCATTCGGATGTGGCACCATTTGTTTTGAGGACCTAACATGAGACATGTGATCAAATGCTTCCCTGAGGCTTAAAGGTATTATTCAGGAGAATAGGTATTTAAGAATGCAGATAGCCAACCATGTGCTAGCACTGAACTTTGGATCTCAAATGGCAGAGGGGCACACAGAATTGTTAAGTAAATAAAATTTAGCATCTCCTGGCTTTCCCCATGTCTGGAGCTCCTTTCCTTCTCGCAGCTCTGGGAGTTTCTTACTTTCCACTCAGTACTCACAGTGGCTCCCTCTCTTGTGAAGGCCATAGGTTTTCTCCCTTTCCCATTACTTTTTCCTCTCTCTCTCCTCACAATAGAATTTCTGCTACTTCTGGTAAGAAACTGGCAGTTAACCTGTGATTTGTTCTCATTTGTTCTCACCTAAATGGTGTAAGAGTAGACAACATAAGCAGGTTCCTTCCCAGATTAAATTCTTGAGTTTGATTGATGTCTTCTGGATTCAATGTCTTTTCCCCAAAGATCACTTTTTAATACTCAAATTTAGGTCACTGGAGGCTGCAACTGGGTGACATATTTTGGGAAAGATGGGCAGGTCTCAGCAATTCTAAAACATTTGTTATAAAGATGCCACAATTGTGAATGCTTTTTTCCCAGTTCAAATATTTTTAATCCACTTAAGTAATTCTCTTCCACGTTTGCATTATGTTGGGTCCAATTTAGCCTAATTTTCAAAGGTCAGGTTGCTATTACTTTCAACATCCCTTAAGGAAGCTCCCTGTGCTTGGCATTCCTTCGGACTTAACAGTTGATCCTTCAGAGACGTGAAGGAAGTCAGGAAACTGGCTGGGTGCCTGATCCTCTCTACATTCTGATTCATGCATTTAATAAATTACACTTTGGACAAGCCTAGACCATCACGTGCCACATGTTCTTTAGAGTCAGAGAAACCCTACCTTATATGCTAGTGATCTTAAATAACAGCAATGGGAACATTAGTGACTATTGAAAAATGCCATTTAAGGATGGCAAGAAAACCAAAAATCTTTATGAAAGGTAATGAAAGTTAATTTCCACAGACACTTTTCAAAATTAAATACTTGAGACACCTTACATTTTTCTTATAATTCTAAAAATAATTAGATCACAATGTGGATTAATTTCTTGTCACATTTAATTTTTTAGACAAAAGCTGTTCAGTTGAGCACCAAAAAAAAAAAAAAAAAAAAATCCCCAAATGAAACCATTCAAAGAATATTGCCCCCTTTCTCTTCCCCTGGCATTTTTCTCAGAAAGGATAAAGGTTAGGTCTCCTAGATTTCGGACTGCAGACTAAGATGGGACTTTTAGTCTGGTTCCCTGTATCTTAAAAAAAAAAAAAAGTCATTAAAAAAATCAGATTGTTGATTAAGAAAGAAATCCTCACATTAACTCCTTATAATATTACAGGTAATGGATCTGACTATTCAAAAAATCTTATTTTTAAGAGCCCAAAATGGAAAAAGAATTGTGCATGTAGCGTCCCGGCAGCCATATTAACCCAGAATGACCTGATTGCTACGACCTGGAACTCTGCATTTAGAAAGACCTGAGTTCTGATCCCAGCACCACCATTCACTCCCTGGTGACATTAAAAATCCTGTCATCCCTCTGAGCCGTGGTTTCTTCAACTGTAAATTTGAAATACTAACACCTACTCATTGGGTTATTGTGAGCATGAAATAAGACAATAAATATAGAGCACTTAGCTCAGGTAAGGATTCCATTCATTGTAAAAAAAACTATTCTGATGAAGCCAGCTTGACTTTCAGGACATTACAAAATATTGTTCACTTGATATCAAATTAAGTCTTACAGGTAATGAAATGACTTTGACATAGAAAAAGTACCAGACTTACAGGGGACCATCTAAATTCCAGGCCCTGAGAGGTCATGGGGCACTGCAGATTTAACCACGTGGTGACAATCTTTTGTGAGTTTTGCCTTCTGTATTTCCTAGGAACTCTGCGACCCTTGAACTCCCAGCCACCTGGCCCCTCACCTGTTGTGGGGAAGCTCCCAAGAACAGAACGTAGGTCGTGGGTGACAGCAGGGAAGGCTTTGTGGAGAGATGGAGGGACCTGCTGCTGTGGCGACACCTGTGGAAACATTCAGCAGCCTGAACTTGGCAATGCGCGGCTGGGGAGACCAGTCCAGCAGGTGGGCAACATCTGTTTAGGACAAAACCAGCCTCGTTCACTGGCTAAAATCCTCTCTCAACAGCTGAGATGGAGGCAAGCTAGTGGTGAAGCCAGAAATCTAGGCCCCTTAAGCTTAAATGGAAGAGAGGATTTCCATTTACCTCCCAACCCCCATCCCGCCACCACCGTATCCACCACTTTTTCTGCTTCCCTCTCTCTGAGCCACTCTGCTTTCCTCTTCTGCCACCAGGCTTACCCTGTGGCCACTCTCAGTCCATGCAAGGTGGTAATGCATGGACTCCAGAGTCAGACTACCAGAGTTCAAATCCCAGCTCTGCTACTCATTAGCTTTGGCAAGTTACTTCATCCTTTGATTCTCCATTTACTTACCTATAAGATGAGATCAGTCAATATAATTTATTTCACAAGTGGTTGTCATAGGTTCAGCGTCACAATGAACACCAGCTCTCATAACCCTTTAAGAAACAGTTATTTCCCTGTGTCTAGTGTGTGCAAGGCAGGTGCTAGAAGGAGGAAATTCAGTGGAGAAGAAACCCATTCTGCTGACTATACTCTAGAAAGGAACACACATCCATAAACAATTGTGCAAGACAGTGGGGATGTGAAGAAAGGATATATGGTGTGATGAAAATATATAATGAAGGGCTGAAAAAGGCTTCCCTGAGAATGTGGCAACGTGGCTGACATCTGAAGAAAGCATTGCCAGCCTCTGCCCAGCCCTGTCTACCTGCCCCTCTGCCTGGGCCCCACCAGTGCTTCGGGATTTGTCTGCCCTCCCCCTTCATAGTGATCTCTGGGTTGATCTCTGTCCTACCTACCCTTGGGTCTTCACCTTGCCCATGAAAGAACCAGACAGTCTTTAGGTGTGTGTTAACACAGGAGGGCGTCCTGTTCCAACATTAGCATGCTAGAACTTTTGTCCACTTTGTGAAGGGTCCCCCAGTGGCAGGCATGTCTATGCATTTACAGTGAAGTGTGTGGGTATTTGGGAAGTAACCTTGATGGGGTCATGGTTCAAGGATGACTCCTTCATAGGAGATTTAAACTATAAGAGATTTAAACGTTCAGGTCAGCCTACATGAAGTAACAAGAAAATGGAAGGATTCTTCAGGTGGCAATCAAGATCTGTGATACCTCATACTTTGTTCACTGTTTCCTAGACCTGCCAGAACTGCACATTCTCTTCTACCCGACCTCCTGCTGTCCATATAGCCTAAACTCCTCTCCTCTCTAGAGCCCTCCATGACTCTCTCTCCCCAAAGCAAAACTGGCCACTCCACCTTCTACATGTACTGGCCCTCACTTGTCTGCTGTCTCACCAGCCCTGGGGCTGATCAAGGCCGGGGGGGGGATCTCTTCGCATCCCCTGCCTGACACATAGTGGCGCTCAATTGATTCCTGTAAAATGACTTAATACTCTCTTTGGCCACCCCTGAAGCTCTGATACCATGTAAAGTAGAGTCTGAGTTTTTGTAAAAGCCCTCAATATTTAGGAAGAAAACGCTTCTATTTTATCATCTCCTTATTACGCTTTGGCTTCCAAATCTTTAACTCTTTCACATATTTTCCTTATCCTAAATCCTACCTTCATTTGAACTCAGGACACATTCTTGGTGCTTTGTAAAATTTAATAACAATGCATTTGACTATATATTTATTTGCCCCCAAACTGTTCTCAAATATGTACCTATAGAGAGGCATAGCCGAGTTGGGCTGTCTGGTGTCTCACTGCAGTGTCTCCCAAACTTCTATCCCTTTGTTTAGCTGGGTGACAGCTTGCCTCCGTGGTCAAATCCAGCCCCCACCTCCTTGAGCCCTTCTCCCACACAAGTCAATCTCTGAGTAGTTACAGTGGGCAGAGCTGACGTAGTGGCCACATGTCAGAGGTGGGGGGTGCAAAGGGGAGAAAAAGGAAAAGGGAGCGCTCCCAGCTGCATGACTGTCAGGGGCTTCTGGTGGGGGAATCTGATGGAGTCAGGAGGTGAGAGGAGGACCAGCTGCTTAGCAGCTATTTATAAGACTGTCATATGGGGAAGTGTGTCTGGCCGGCAGAAGCAAAGGGGGGTGGCGGACTGAACTGGCTCCTTATTTAGCTTTATGACACACACGCAGCCCAACTGTGAGAACCCACTCTGTGTGGAGACACCTGGTCAAATCTGCCACTGCCAGACGGTGGGAAAGAACATTGACATTTCTCAATGGGATAGAAAAATGGTGGTGCAACTGAATTTTCAGCAAGAACAATAAACTTTTTTCTATTTTCTTTTCCTTCCTTGCTCAATCTCTTGGGCCTCCCATCAAATGGACTGGTGTTATTCCCAACCCCCACAGCGAGGAGTCCAGGCCCCCAGCCTGATAATAATTCAGCCCTAGTCGGGAAAGAATGGGAGTGGAGTTCAACTCGTCTTTAAGCTGGGCAGGAGCAATCCAAGTCTGGAGATTTTTACAAAACCAGCGAAACAGCAGGAAACAGTGTCAGTTGGTCTCTTGGAGTGGAGGGAGGTTAATAATGTGGTGCATTTGGGGTCCGTTTGGGGACCAATGTTATTTAATGTGTTTATTATTGATTTGCAGGAACAAGTGGGTAGTACGCTAGTGAAGGCTGTGGAGGGCACTGAGTTATTTCACTTAGTAAACACCACAGAGAGTTGTAGAGAATTCAGGAAGGATTTTCCATAGAGTTAAAGAAATTAGAAATGAAAACGTCTTGTTAGATGATGTACTCCATCCCAACAGGCCAGCACAGAATTGTTGCCGACAATAGAAAATATTTCCAAGAGTTTAATTCAACCTCAATTTTTAAATGCCTTGAGTGTGCTCACCTTCGCCTCGGAATATGGAAGTTCTGTCTCTTCCCTAATGCCTGTCTCAAATTTTTCTTTTTAAATTCCTTCTCTTACACCCCACAGTTATTCCACAGGGATGAGTGCTCTTTGCGGCTTCTCTGCATTTCTCTTTCTGTACGCCGTAATAAAAGCAGACCATTAACATTCTTCCTGGCCAGCTCCACTCCAAAGTAATTCTTTTATCTTTTCTTAAACCATTTTGTCATTTTTCACTTTTCCCAGTTTCCAAATCCTGGTAACCGCTTCATCTCCTAAGTTCCTTTTCAGGTCCCCAGAGTCCAAGGCCTGGCCCAAGGCCTGGCAGGTTGTCCCAATGGCTTCATCTCCTGTTCCCTTCCAGAGGCAAGAAAATGATGTAAATGTTTTACAAACGTATTTAGACAAATATCTGTTTGGATATCCAGTGACCTGTGGCTACTGCTAAAAGTCCTAAAACCCAAGTGAACAGATTGAAAACACGTCTCCATCTTGCCATCTAGGCTGACCATCCGCCTTCTCGAGTTCTAAGTACCCATCGAGCTCTATCATCTGTGTTTCAGCTTGCTCTCCCCGTGGCGAACTGCTTTGCAGTTTTCAATTCCCAGAACAGGGAGCTCTAGGCTCCAGTGAAGCTGCATGAGGCCTGTTCTGTTGTTTAAAATATTCCTGACCCTGCTGAAAGATGGAACAGCTTGATGAGAGATGGCTTTTTAAATAAATGTTAAATTGTTTTAAAAATGGATACTTCTCATCCTGGTTGCTTACCTGCATCCGTAGCATGGGCAAACATGATATGAGGATTAAGTGTAATATATGTCCAGCCAAGACAATGGAGGAGGCTTCGACTTTGTACCCAATTTCAATCACTTGTTTTCTTCCGGTTGGTATTATCTTCCTATTTGCAGCCCTCGTCATGTACAACTACTCATTGACCTCCCAGCTCCAGTGTGGACACAGGAGAGATGGCACTGGAGAAGCTGCATGGAAAAAAAAAATCTCCTTGCAGCCTTGTCGTTACGTGAGAGGAGTTTTACAATCCTTCCACTTTAGCACAACAGGCTTCTGTGTGGAGGTCTCCTTACATTGCCTCCTCTTGTCTGGGAGGAAATATGGTTCTCCCAGCCCCAGATAAATACTTAAGGGATCAGAGACTGTTCAAGCTGGAGAGATCGTAAAGGTCATTTTAATTAGCCCCAGCGTTTCTAGATGCTGGAATGGAGAAGCACTGGGTGTAAGCTCTTTGTTTGAATGCATGAAACAACTCCAGCAACTCATCCTTGAGTAGGAAATATTTTCAACAGATGTAAATAAAAGAACTACCACTTTTAAAGTGGTTGCAGCATGCCTCCAAGGAGTACCTGCCAGCTGGTTTCAAGTGGATAGCAGGAGAGCTCAGCCCTGTTTATGTCTCTTATCAGCTGTTAGTCGATTAGTTAGTCTCTCCCTGGAAATGTACCTTTTTAGCCCAAGTGGGCAGGTTTGGGAGCTTTTGCAGAAGGATATGAGAAGCTTTGGGGGAGGAACAGGGTGCTAGCCCAGCCAGCCGGCTCAGCCTCATCAACGGTGGGGGGTCATGGGGTGACATATGCCACAGCCAGATCCTTCTCACGTTGAAAAGCACAAAATTCAAAAGCCGGTATCAAACGCAAGTATATTTATGGGTTAATAATAGAAAATGAGTAACTTCGTATCTTCTGAAGTAATTTCCCATCTCCAGTGCAACGTCTACTTAGGTAGGATACTGTAGGGGGCGCTATGGCGTGTCCCCCAGATGCCCCTTCAGGACTGAGGGTCTTACGGGCGTACGGCCGGGAGTGGTAGCTGACCGCTGGCCCCAGACTGGCTCCAGGAATCGGCTCAGAGCTGGAGTGAACTGCCTTGCTCCGAGTCACATCTATGCCAGGGAGGAGCCAAGGACTGGTGCATTTCACTCCCGATGACAGCTTCTCCTGAGAGCACTCTTCAATAAATTTCCTATACGCTCCTTCTTGGAGTCTGCTCCTTCAGGGACCTGACCTAAGATAGGTATATAGGACAAGTATTATTATTGCCACTATAAAAATATAGGACTGGAAGCTGAGAGCAAATACTTCTTTCATAGCACTCATCATATTTTATTGTTTAATTATATTCTCTCCCACTCCAATCAGAAACCTTCAGAATTACTGAAACATTTTCTCAAAATGCATCAGCCAGTTCCTATCCTGGAGATGCTACCAGCTCTATTAGGTCTGGGCTGGGGTCGCAGTGAGTGTGTTTTGCAACTTTCCCGGCAACTCTGAGGGACATCCCTGTTTGAGAACACCTACGTAGAAGGATCCAGTGTTTCTTACTCATTATTTCCCTCCAGCACTTAAGACAATGCCTGGCATATGGCAGCATTCAATAAATGTTAAATTAACGAATGAATTCCCTAAAGTCATAGATTGGTTCATAACAAAGGCCTAGCACTCCTGGCCCACTGCTTTCACTGCTGGAGGTATTTAAAAAAAAAACACACAAAAACCCACAACTTTCTTAGCAATATCTTAATCATCACTCCTTTGGCAATTGTTTATTTAACTTCTTAAAATTCCTCTCAGCAATGGTAACAAAAATAAAACCACAAAAAAAGCTGCATGCTAATGGGCTCTCTTAATAATTTCACCACCAAATTATATTGTACACTCTCCACTGTCATCCCCCACTTCAGAGTCATCTGTGCTAGAAAGATGATAGATACACATATTAGTCTCTGGTCGTAATGAACACATCCATTATAAAAGCAATAGTAACTGCAACAGGGATTATGTGCTTGGTGAAAACATCTCCAGTGTCTTGTAAACACCTCAGCCTTCTGGCAGCCCCCCCGTGGGCCTATTTACTGCCTCTACAATGCAAGGTAGCTACTGTCTAATTATACACAACTGGCTTGGTTAATCCTGTATAATAATAATTAAAAACAATTCATATTTTTTTCTTTTACTCTCTTTATTAACTTTAAACTTTTAAAAGCCTCAGCGGTCCCTGTAGAATCAAAAGCTTATTAAGCTATCAAGACATGCGAGCCTTTTCAAGTGCATATTATTACATTTGTTTTTGCTAACATGACAAGGCCCAAAAGAAACTCAGCAGACTTCTGTAGATCAAAACAAAGACGACGTGAGAGAAACTGGAGCGTGTGTGCAATGTCACCCGTAGTCATACCGAAAACAGCAGGGCCCAAGGGGCTGCCCTCAGCAGCAGCGCAGATGGGCAGGATAACATCAAGGGAGAGAGAACACAGCTGGGGGAGCTGCCCCACTGTGGCTGCTTCCTCAGGGATGCCTGCCTAGGCTCTGGGGACTTTGGCTGCCTTGGTTACATGGCCCGAGGGAGTGGGGTCCGAGTGTCAGATCCATCCTGAAGACAGGAGGGCTGGAGAGAGGGCAGGGAAGGGAGGAGAAGGCGCCGTTCCAGGCTGCAGGCTGCCTGAATACTCCAAGTGGACAACTGAAGGAGGTGGCTGCTTGGCTCGGGGGGAAAATAAAGGAGTCTCACATACATAAACCCATGTGCACTTTCTGGGAACATATACACAGTGGACACTCCATAGCCTCTCCATGGGCCTTGGGTAAAATGGTGCCCTCCAGGCCACATCCGTCCTTGATTCCTTCCCCTTTTTGTTTTTTTGTTTTGTTTTGTTTTATTATTATTATTATTTTATTATATTACGTTAGTCACCATACAGTACATCCCTAGTTTTTGATGTAAAGTTCCATGATTCATTACTTGCGTATCATCCAGTGCACCATGCAATACGTGCCCTCCTTACTACCCATCACCAGCCTATCCCATTCCCCCACCCCCCTCCCCTTTGAAGCCCTCAGTTTGTTTCCCAGAGTCCATAGTCTCTCATGGTTCATTCCCCCTTCTGTTTATCCCCCCCCCTTTCTTCTTCCCTTTGTTCTCCTACTCTCTTTGCTTTATTTCACCTGCATCTGGGTTTGGGAGGCAAGGCATCAGTCTGAGTTGTGTACGTGGTGGGATTGGGTGGCCAGCCTCCCTGGGGTGACCTCAGGCCCCAAAGGCTCTTGGGTCAGCCCAGGTAAAGACTAGTTACTAATTCTCAAAGTGGACTCTTCTTGTTCCCTAACCACGAAAGAAATCCACGTATCCGATGGAATATCAGAACTTTAGACTGAAATGGTTGGAGTGGTAGAGAAAGGAAAGATTCCCTTGCTTATCCATACTGACTAATTAGCACTAAGTAATTTTAATTGGCCTCAAGAAGCAGAGGAGAGTGTGAATCCACATCGGCCACACATAGGCAATTACTATTCTGAGCAGAGAAGTAACATTATCTACCGAGCACCTTCTGGGGTCAGGCATTGCGCCAGGTGTCTCATACATACGTAACCTCCTATTTGAGGTAGGGAATTATGTTACTCAAAGCAAGTACCTAGCACAACAACTACAACTATTTAGTGCCTTAATACCTATTTATTAAATGGCTGAACGCATAATCCTCACAATGATGTCATCTGAGGCATTAATATTCCCATTTAGCAGATGTGGAAAGTGCAGCTGAGAAATTTGCCTGAGTCCTTGCTTCACACGCTTTCCCCCAGCTTTCAGGTCTCCATACGCTCTGTGTCCATCCTACCTGTCCTTCACCCATTCCTCCTCTTCCTCCTCATCTCTTAATTTTGGAGTATCTTCATCTCTAAATTTACTTCCTTGGTGATCTCACTGAACCCCATGGCTTAAAATACTGGTAACTCCCTTGCTTCGATTTCCTCCCCCACATCCCACCATGTATATCCCCAGACTTGTCTATCCAACTGCCATTCGGCTTCCTCATCCCTTTGGAGGTCTATTGGATATTTCAATCTTAACATGTTGAAAATTACCCTCTTGATTCTCTCCCACCAAATCCACTTCAGGTGTGCCCTCTGCAGCTCAGTGAAGACAACTCCACCCTTCCTGTTGTTCAGGCCAAAAACAATGACACCATCCCTGGCTCCTGTCATTCTCTGGTACCCTATCCATCCTCTATCTTCAAAATATGTCTAATTTTGTACTTCTTGTCAGTCCTCCCGCATTCACACCCAGGTCTGAGCCTTCATGATTGCTTGCTTGATTTATTGCAGCAGCTAACTGGCCTCCCTGCCGTTGGCCTTGCCCCCTGACACTGAAGCTAGATCATGCCACTCCTTTGCTCAAAATCCTAAAATACAGACCATTTCACTCAGAATAAAAAAAAAAAAATTGAAAATCCTTCAACAACCTACAGGACCCAACATGACCTCCTACCTCCCTTACTTACAGACCTCATCTTTTTAAATTCTCCCCTCATTCTTTGAACTCTAGCCATCTTATCTCCCACCTCTGTTCTGGCTGTTTCCTCTTCCTAAAATTTCCTCCATGTGCCTTAAGTCTTTGTGCAGACCCCACTTTCTCAATGAGGCTACTAGGACAGTGTGGCTTAGTCAATGAGAAAAATACAGAAACTGAGAGTGTGTAGAAATCTTTATAGCCACTTGACATTGGCCTGACATCCATGCCTATGGTCTCTTGAGCAAGGTATAGACCAGTCCAGGCACTGTTGCCCTGTGGGGTGAGTCACACGTGGTGTGAGCTTGCTTACAGGTCGGGCGCAGTCAACCATGCATTGGTCTGCCACAGACTGAATGTCTAGGGCTGCTTCCTTGTCACAGTATGTTTGAGAACTGGCTCTTCTGAAGAGCACGCGGGCACTGCAGAGACTCTTCCACGTGCAACTGGGACTTGGAGGTTGGGGAAGAATTCTGTTTTCTCCAGCCGACCAGCCACTTTGAAGCTCCTGCCAGTTCATTTCTCCTTTCTTCTCTCATGTTATCCAGAACCTTTATTCCCTTTTCCCCCCTAGAAGGTTGTATGTGATCTACTCACTTAACTTGGAGAGAGAAGGCGGAGAGGTAGAGCGAGAGACCAAGAACACAGCTGCTAATCTTGACAGCTGCTGCTTCTGTTACGGAAACTGGGAATTAACTGAATTGGAGAGATTGGAGAGAATTAGCAAGCCATGGGATGGACCAGCTGGGGATTGGCTTTCATCAAGCTGGCAGAGATGGGACTTTGGGAGGCGGGCTAGAGAGGGGAGCCCCCTGCAGACCTCACGCTGGAGCACTCACCGTGGTTCAGCTGGAGCTGCTCAGGGCGATCAGTTTCCCCAGCTTTGCCCCCTTCTCAGAATCAGCACCTCCGCTCCCCACAGCAGACATTTTCCTCCTTTTCTTTCCGTCACCTGTGGTAAAGTAGTTATCTTGATCAGGGAAGCATGAAGGGCTCTGACATTTTAATTATCATCTGTCTCCTTGAACAACAAGAATAAGAGGGAAAACAAATCCCTTAAGAGTTACCTGCTGGAGGGTTTTGCCAGGTCTCCTTTTACCCTGCCTCCCGTAGAGTTAAACAGGATCTGGGCTGCAAGTGACAGAAAGGGGGCCTGTGAAAATGCAGAGCTGTGTGTGGCCCGCAGTGTGGAGCTGACGAGGAGCCCAGGAGGCTGGGTGTGGCATGGTGTGAAGAGGCTCATACTGAGCGCTTCTATGGATCAGAAGTGAGTTATATAATTTCTCTTTGCTTCTGTTTCCTAATCTAAAAGTGGGGCTNTGTTACGGAAACTGGGAATTAACTGAATTGGAGAGATTGGAGAGAATTAGCAAGCCATGGGATGGACCAGCTGGGGATTGGCTTTCATCAAGCTGGCAGAGATGGGACTTTGGGAGGCGGGCTAGAGAGGGGAGCCCCCTGCAGACCTCACGCTGGAGCACTCACCGTGGTTCAGCTGGAGCTGCTCAGGGCGATCAGTTTCCCCAGCTTTGCCCCCTTCTCAGAATCAGCACCTCCGCTCCCCACAGCAGACATTTTCCTCCTTTTCTTTCCATCACCTGTGGTAAAGTAGTTATCTTGATCAGGGAAGCATGAAGGGCTCTGACATTTTAATTATCATCTGTCTCCTTGAACAACAAGAATAAGAGGGAAAACAAATCCCTTAAGAGTTACCTGCTGGAGGGTTTTGCCAGGTCTCCTTTTACCCTGCCTCCCGTAGAGTTAAACAGGATCTGGGCTGCAAGTGACAGAAAGGGGGCCTGTGAAAATGCAGAGCTGTGTGTGGCCCGCAGTGTGGANAATCCGGGGATGTACTGTATGGTGATTAACATAATATAATAAAAAAAATCATTAAAAATAAAAAAAATAAAAAAATAAAAGTGGGGCTCATACCAATATCACAAGATGGATATAAGGATTAAATGTATGTNAGCTGACGAGGAGCCCAGGAGGCTGGGTGTGGCATGGTGTGAAGAGGCTCATACTGAGCGCTTCTATGGATCGGAAGTGAGTTATATAATTTCTCTTTGCTTCTGTTTCCTAATCTAAAAGTGGGGCTCATACCAATATCACAAGATAGATATAAGGATTAAATGTATGCGTAAAATGTACGTCGGCCCCTCAGCACAGAGACAGTGCCTTATAAGAGATGCTCAGACAGGAGGCAGTGGTAGCAGGTGCTGTCAGTGAGTTATGTTTGTGTGAATTTTACCAATTTCTGGACACCTTTTACTCTCTGGCTCCCTCGGCATGCCAGGCAGAATAAGCTCCTCTTCCCCTCTCAAGATGTCTACGTCCTAATCCCTGAAACCCGTGATTTTGTTATGTTAGATGGCAAAGGGGAATTAAGGTTGCAAGTGGAACTAGGATTGTTATTCATCTGATTTCATAATGGGTTATCCAGGGGGACCCAATATAATCACAAGGGTCATTAAAAGTGGAAGGGGGCAGCCTCCGAGAAGGCCAGAGTGATGCCATGTGAGGACTCTGCCCTCCCCTTTCTGACTTTGGAGATGGAAGGAATCCCATGAGTCAAGGAAGGCAGGCCGGCTCCAGAAGCTGCAAATAGCAAGGAAAGCAATTCTTCCTCATGCCTCCAGAAGGAAGACAATTCTGCCAACACCTTGGGTTTAGCCTCATGAAATCCGTTTCAAACTCCTGACTTCCAGAACTCTAAGATAAGACATTGGTGGTGTTCTAAACCACTGTGTTTGTGGCCACATGTGACAGCAGCAGTAGGAAACTAAAAGCCATCTCACTCTGTCTTGTGTTTGTAGAACTGCACAAAGGCCGAGCTCTTGGGTCCTAGTCCACAAACATTCAGCACGTGCTCACTGAGCTCCAGCTACGTGCACACCATCGTTGTCAGGGCTGGGCGAGAAGTAAAGGAATGCGGGACCTCAATCTGCTAGGTCTGACCATGGAATTGGAGAACATAGGCAGGTATATGTGCAATTGATGATACAAAGTGGTCGAAGACCTACAGGAAAGAAGGGGGCCTCTCCTATGGAGATAATGAGTTTGAAGGGCTGGCTAGTATCTGTGTATTTCACAGGCTTGACGTTCATCTGAAAGAATGTATGTCCATGTGGAAGATGCAACTGGTTTGACTTCAACACCATTGCTTCTTAGCTGACAACCCTAGGGTATGTCACTTTATTCTCTTCATCTGTAAAATGTGGAAGATGCCCAGAGGAATTCCCAGAGGAATTTCATAAGGATTAACTAGACATTACCTGTGCAAGTACTTTGTAAACTGTAAGGAATACATACAAATAAGCTTTTTGCCTCTGATCTCTTTTGTAAAAGTTGGTAGCCTATATCCAACTGGCATCCTCAATAGTTAGGCATAAAAGCTAATGCAAGCAACCTCTGGCTTAATCCACAAACTGTTAAGAGACTTAGGGCTGGTTTTGGGAAATTGTGAATTACAAATAAATAGCTCCTCTCCTATAGCCAGGAATCTCTGTAAACACCAAAGCAGGGCAGCTTCTAGAAGAGCACTCCTGGGAAATAGAAAACATTTGCTCAGTATCACAGGGTAAGCAATGCGTAGCACAGGGTGGGAAAAGGCAGGACTTTGAGGATTCTGTCTAGTTATGAGACTGCCTTCATGAATGGTGAGACTCGAGGACAGCAGTCGCTGTACATAAAGTTTCTCTGGGGATGTAAGGATGTATCTGGTATTGGAGCATCAGGGTTGGTCTTGCAAGGAAGTACATAAAACCCTAGCGACTGGACTCCAAGGCAGTGTATGGTCTGACACCTATTTTTATTTCTTCCCTGGCCTGAGATGGTACAGGTGTGTAGGCCATCAGTTACCCTCAGACTTTCCCAACAGTCCCAGAGTTCCCCACAAAGTCATCATGAGGAGCCTAGAGAAGAGTTGCGTCAGCTGGAAAGCGGTGTCTATCAAAGTGTGATTCCAGAACACCAGCATCGCCTGTTAGAAATGCAAATTCTCTGGGTGCCTGGGTGGCTCTGTTGGGTAAGTGCCCGACTTTTGGTTTGGGTCTTGAGATCAAGCCCTGCATCGCCATCTGCACTGGTCATGGAACCTGCTTAAGATTCTCTCTCTCCCTCTCCCTCTCCCTCTGCCCTTCCACTGCCACTCCCCACCCCCACTCACATGCACATTCTCTTTAAAAAAAATATATGCAAATTCTTGGCTTCCACCCCACACTACGGAGTCAGAAATTCTGGGGTGGTGTCCAGCACTCTGTCTCAACAAGCCTTTCAGGGATGCTGGTGCCTGCTACTCCTTTAGAACCCCTGCTGCCCAGTTATGGCATTACTTCTTTTCCAAAGGTTTCCTGGCACCTCTGCCTCCCCATCTGGTGGAGTAGGACTCTTTCCCCTGGGATCCCTGTAAGAGAACCAATTGCCCCAATTACGTCCTTGAAAGTTTCATGTTACCTCCAAACCCCTTCGTTCCAGGAAAATCATGGTGGTTGGTCTTCCTAGAAGGGGCTTCATTAATGCTGTGGCTTGAACTCACCAGCTTCTCTCCTGCTGGCCCCTCCATCTACTCTTAAGACCACAGCTCAGTTTAGGCATATACTGAGCCTATTGCTGCCCATGGTAACCTCTTCGATCAGTAGAAGGTAAAGAACATTGGCTTAGCATGCCTAGCTGATTCAGCACTGGCTCCATCCATCTGTCCTTTCACTTGTTCATTCATGTGTTCATCTTTGTCTATACTCCTGCAACAAACACTTACTGTGCAAGATGTCAAAGACACAGAGATAGAGAGCTTAGCAGTTTACTTGACCAACTGTGTCTGAGCTTTCTCCTCCATAATTAAAACAAGAATTCTAGCAGCCTCTTCATAGAGCCGAGGATCTAATGAAATCAGAGATAAAAAGCAAACACCACAGGGGCGCCTGGGTGGCACAGCGGTTAAGCGGCTGCCTTCTGCTCAGGGCGTGATCCCGGCGTTATGGGATCGAGCCCCACATCAGGCTCCTCCTCTAGGAGCCTGCTTCTTCCTCTCCCACTCCCCCTGCTTGTGTTCCCTCTCTCGCTGGCTGTCTCTATCTCTGTCAAATAAATAAAATAAATAAAATCTAAAAAAAAAAAAAAAAAAAGCAAACACCACAGGTCTGGCATACTCAACAAATGCTTGTTTTTCACATTGTGTCTCTCCCCTCTGATTTCTGCTGCTATTGCACCATAGTCAGGCACTGAGTATGTCACTCTGCCACTCAAAGGCCTCCAAAGGGCTCTCATTATTTAGTTACCTGAGTGCCCATTTCTCAGCCCTGCACTGACAGTCTTCCCCTGTGCTTTAGACACACCCTATCAACTCATCAATCCCTAAATGCTCTCCATTTTCGGTCATTTCCATTTGGAACATATCCTGTGCCTCATCTTTCCCACAAATACCTTCACAAAGTATTTTGAACATCAGTTGCTCTAAGAAGTCCTTTGTGGTCTCCTTACTTGGGTATGAATATGGCCCTTAACCTATTTCATCTTGTATCTCTTCCTGGCTTGGGGAATATGCTTATCCTAGTATTCCTGCAGGGCCTGGCAGAGAGTAGGGGCTACACACAAACCTTGGGGCAGTAAACACATTAAGCCGTCATTATAAAGCATGACAGAGACAGGTATGGGACCGTGTGGTCATTAAGACACGAGACCCGTCTTCAGAGGAGTAGCGAAGGCTTCCAGGAGATGAGGGCACCTAAAGCCAGGTGGAATTTTGCAAGCTAAAGGATATTGGGTAACGTATTCTCTAAGGCCAGAGTCAACTCAAATGCCTACAGATGTGAGGAACGCAACAAGTGAGTGAGACAGGCAAGGTGAGAGACATCGCAGACAGACATGCGCTGTGGAGTCCGAAGGGGGCAGGACTCTTCCGATCCCGCCTCACATTTCCTGGTAGGAACGCATACTCTGTGTTGCCTGTTGTCCAATTCTGTAACAGGAGGCAGAACTTCCGATTAGTTTCCAGCACATGTCCTTCCGCACCCGCGCTCCTGCCCCGGTGGCTCCAGGACCTGCTCCACGGACGCTGGTTCCGGGATTGGTAGGGTTCTTTCCAGAGCCTCTAGTGGGATTTACTCTGACGCCACAAGGATTTGGGAAAGTACAGTGGATTTCATAGCCAGGGCACTGTGAGTATCCCAGTTCTCCTTACCACTTTTGATAATGTTAGTTTATTTCTTGACTGTGGCAAACTATAAATGATTTTTGTGACCCGACAGATGTATAAGTAATAGGTACACTTTTAATTTTAGTATATGAATATTAAGATCAAGACTCCGTTAGGAGAATGCTTTTCCAGGCACTATTACTAAACATAAAGGTAGAGGTATTGCTAAGATGAAATTTCTCAGATTTCCACTTTTAATCTTGCTTCATTTTTAAAGTGACATTTTGAGAGAATGCAGACTTGTTCTAAAACGCACCCTGCATGCACACGCGCTCACAAATTTGCACTTGTGTTTGAAAAGATCCTGGGGCCTGTTTACCTGAGATTATTTTTTACTCTCTTTTATTTTGATTGGCTTGTCTTGCAATCCAGGGAAATGCTCAGCAGCTTATGTATCTCGAGTGATTAAAATGACTTCATAATAGAAACTGTACAATTTTCACATTGATGGCTGTGAATCTTAATTAATTTCTGAAAAGTATGAAAATTTTTGTGAGAAAAATATTACAAAAGGTTGTTTATCCCCATGAAAATTTTAGACTATGTTTATTGAGATATCAGTGAGAAACCATGTGAGGCTTACAAAGATAAAAGAGTTCTTTAAATTCTGGTCTATTTATTTTTTCTCAGCTAAATTGCTTCTCTACAGAGAATACTACTGAAAAAACGGTGAAAACAGGCCAAGAAGCACCATGGAAATTAATAAAAGCCGAGTGCTCTTCTTAATAGAAGGTCTCCTCTATGTGTCCAGGATTTTCTAAAGTGAACGAATCCAGTGTTATATAAAATGGTCCCATGCAGTATTTAACTTCATGGGAATTTCTGCCTTGCAAATATTTTCTGGTTATTTTAGTGAAATTGTCACTCACGCAACAGCTTTGAACTAGTTAACTCCTGGGTAGAAGAAATGCAGTTTATTTTGAAGGACAGGATTTAAAAAAAAAAAAAAAAAAACAGTTGTAAGCCACATTGACTTCTTTCTAGTTTTGAAAGACTTTTCAGCTTTTTAAGAAAAGAGAATTAGCATAAAGTATTTCCTGGGCTTCTCTTAAGGTCGAAAACTGAAGAAAATTGATATAATGGCCCCTGTGTTTGGCTTCCTTCCTCCATAACTGAAAACTCTTCCATATGTTTGCTTTCTTACCCCTCCTCACCCCCCCATCTCTTTGATTTCCGGGATGGCTGATCTTGTTTTCCTGTCTCTCTGCTTGGCCGCTATTGTTTGAGAACAGCAGGACGTCCATAGGAATCGCTCTGTGAGGACTCAGAATATCTCTGTTCCTTGGGATGTTTTGTCCTTGCATCAGTGACTAGAACTGAAAGAATTTAGGGGGCTCAAACCATTTACAAGGGTACAAAGTGCATTTCGTCATTTGCATCCTGAAGTCCACATCCTTCTTCAGATTTCGAATGAGCCAAAAATTAAAAAACAAAAAACAAAAAAACAGTTCTTTAAGCTGTGGTCAGTAACAAATGTGGCATGGAGCAAGGAGACAGCACCAGACCCATTCAGGGCCCGGCTTCTGCAATAGCAATAATGCGTTGACTGCTGCCTCTTTGGGCTCAGAAAACTGGGCATGCCACTTGGGCCATAGCTCAGACTTCGGTATAGGGGATTGACCAGGCCTGAGCACCTGGCTCAAATCAGAGCTTGTTAAGGGGCATCTGGGAACCACACTGAACAGACTTGCCTCATACCAGGGATGATTGAATGCTGAAACGCACTTAAGCTCCTTATTTCACCCACAATCAGGGTAGTCATTAGAATTTTTTAAAGTTACTTTTAATTTTAATTTTTATTCCACTGTAGTTAACATACAGTGTTATATTGGTTTCAGGTGTACAACATAGTGATTCAACAATTCCGTACATCACCTGTGCTCATCATGACAAGTGCACTCCTTCATCCCCATCACCTATTTCACCCATCCCCCCCCACCTGCCCTCTGGTAACCATCAGTTTGTTCTCTACAGTTAAGGACATGCATTAGAATTTAAAACCCTATCAAACTTACTACATAAGTTCTTTTGTGAGGGCAAGGACCCTAAAACTCCACATCCCCAATGCACTCTATGCTCAAATTTAATTTGTACGTCTAAAAGTACGCTGTTTAAATGATAGACTCCAGCATTTTCTGTACCTATTGCCCACTAACTCCTAGTTAATTGATTTTCTTATCTCCATTGTGTTCATCTGTGGTCTTAGATTTGGTATTCCTCTACTTAAAACTGTGTTCTTCAGGAGTGATATGGAGTCAGGCATTTCTACCTTAGTAAGAATTTAAAACAGGTATATAGCTTCTCCTGGATATTTCTATTCATCAGTAACAATAAGTTAAGCATACAGAGGCAAATTTCAATGGTAAGAAGATCTAACATTCAAACAGGACTAAGAATGAACTTAGATTAGTCATAAACATATAGTCCTCTGCTGCAACTTTTCTTAGTTAGGGGCCTGACAGCCTCCCCTGTTGCTGGAATAGCCTCGAGTGGCCAATCGTTAGTGTGATGGCTCTCTTGCTGTTTTCACCTAACCATTTAGAAGTTCTATGCTATTTCCCATATCCCTCCATAGAAATCCTCTCCCTTGCAATGTACAAATTAGGTAACTTATGGTCTTCAAAAAGATAGAATAAAAAAGAGGCCTGAAGGTCAAGGAGCTAAGATTCACAAATCGCTTTTTCTGCCTTTATAACATGGGTTGCCATGGTGATGGGAGTGTGGGAATTAGGAAAAGTCAAGGAGATGCAAAAAAACAACAACAAAACAGAAACTTTTGTGATGTTTCCTCCTGAGTCCAGACTGAACCAAGATTATTGCTTGATTCTCATTTCGTGGTGAAAAATGGTCAGTAAATGCACCTGGATTCTTCGTCTTATCATCTTCTACCTTCTGTGTGCTACCCTGAGACCTTAATAGGACCAGCACTACCAGAGGGCTGGTGCTTCTGTGGTTTGCATGTTAAATCTCCCTTTTAATTGTGGAATGAAAGACTGTTGGAATTTCAAGCCTCATCAAGTGTGTGGATGATTTTGGTAAGGGTCACGCAGTAGTGTGCTTGACATCGTATTGTTCAGGGTAAGGTAGACCTTGTTGCCCCGTCCTCAGGACCCACAGCAAGAGGGGAGGGAAAGGAGAATCAGCCTTTCCTCGTCTTTTTCTAATAAGTGCAGAAATAAAACCTTTGAAATATTTTTCATTGACTCCATATTCTCAGTTGAGGGCCACAAATCTCTTATGCAGAGAGAAGGCCAGAATTCCCAGTCACCATTTCATTGACCATTTGCTTATAGACACTCCAGGTTTACAAGGGAAACTAAGCAAATGCACATATTTCACGACTAGAGGAACTTGACTGCAGAGGGCTCCATGGAGCCCCTGGCCCTGGAGAGCTGGAGGGCCCATGGTCTATGGATCAAGTCTGTCACTTAGAGCCTCGTACTTATGTTGGCCCTCCTGATCTTATTAGTCAGAAGGCAATAAAAGCCATTCCATGGGTTCTGTTACCTGAAGCCCATCTCATACCCACTGGGCTCTTTACAAGGGAGAGAGGGAGAGAAGCAGTCTTTGTCACAAGCTGGAGGAACTCTGCTTTGTCTCATCATACCAACTGTATGAGAGGGGACAGAGGGACTCAGGGAGGCAGATAAACATTTTTAGAGAAAAATCTGTAGAGGATATGTATGTGGACAAATGAGCTTTAAACTTCTTTGTCTGCTTGAGTGTCCTACTCCCCGGAGTCTAACAGCCTAGTAGCATCTGTGGTCTTGTTCCACCTCGCTGACTCTCCTGATTCTCAAGACCCCCCCAGAGCAGTTTCACGACCCCCGATGCCTACATGGTCCAGGCATGCAACGTCAACATATAAAAAGGACTACGTAGGGATTTGGGGGAATTGGAGGGTGCAGTGGGAATAGCTATTCAGGTCTAGCTGATGACTACCATGAGAAAATGCAATGCTAGATACTCCAATTTTTAAAGTAAAGCTAGGAATTCAGATTTTTATGTGTATCTCTCATTCTTAGAATGCTAGTTCCATTAAAAAAAAAAAACTTTATACCAGATATAAGTGGATGGCCAGTTACCAAATTTTCCCTGAGGCTTAGACATTAAGACACCGCTATCCAACATCGATCATAATGAGGGAAACTCAAGATAGAGCACATCACTAGCATGTGGAGAAGGCCATGGGGGAGCTTATCTCGGGACACTCAAGCATAACTAAATCAGAGTATGGTCCCAAAAACTATATGTAGAATCCAATTGCTTCTTCCCACTTTGTTCCAAGCTGCCATCTCTTGCTTAGATCACTGTAATAATCTCCTAAGTCATGTCCCTGTGTCTGTAATTGTCCCTGAGCTCAACACTGCAATTAGAGAGATCTTTTCAAAACCCATCAGCTCATGTCTCTCCTCTGCTGAAAACACTGCAGTGGTTCCCATTTCACCCAGACCCAGAACCAAAGGCCTTATAATTGCCCACAATGTCCTTGGTGTTCTGGCCCCATTCTTCTCTGACTTCATTTCCTACTCCCCCCCCACTCCTTCTGTTCATGCACCTCCCAGCTTTGGGCTTTGCACTGGCTGTTTCCACTGACTTAGATATTCTTCCCTCTAATATCCATATACTTCCTTCAATGCAGAAGCCTGCCGTGATCACTTGATTTGAAATTGTCATTCACTCCTCCCTGGCACTCCCTATCCCCTTTACTCTGCTTTCTTTTTATCCATAGTGTGCATCCCTTCCATCATAATATATAATTTATTTGTTCTGCCTGTTGTTTGTTGATGATCATTTTGCACTGGAATATAAGCTCCATTAGGGCAAGAATATTTGTTTTGTTCACTGATAGATCTCCAGTACATAACCAAGTGCTTGTATAAAGTACAGTGGAAACACTCACTGTATCTTTGGTGCGAATTAATGAATGAATGGAATTATGCTTGGAAACCTATCTCCACAGAAGTCCCAGTGCCCTAACAGATTGTAATGCTGTAAAGAGTAACAGGTGCAGCCTGAGGCCTGTCGTGTGGCTGGATTGAATCTGGAGATTCAGTGGCTCTTGAATGTGTCAAGGACCTTGCACAATGAGTGTCGAGAGAAAATGACAGGCTTCTTGAGTTTGGCTTTCATGAAGGTGTTATGGGAGCGCACAAGCCTGGAGAGGTTGGTCTGAAACACGTACAAGGAGCAGAGCCCCACGCTTGCGCTGCCTCTTTGAAATCTGGTTGAGGATGACGTCCCCTTGGCAAAAGCTCAGTCCCCACAGTCCTGACTAATGTTCCGTTAAGACCTTGAGGTGGCAAAACCATTTCTCCCAGGAGCTCAGTTTGAGCCCCGGCAGAAAGACAGGCGATTTATCCCTGTGTGCTGGCAACTGGCCTCTCCTCGACATCTGTTCCTTTCATTTTTCCTGTTACCACACACATGCCAATTAATTTTTAACTCCATTAACACATACTTCCTGCCACATCACCCACCATCCCTGCTCTCTTCTCAGTGAGCTTCCTTCAGACCTACTCTTGGGAGATGGAACATTCGCAAGGCACGATCCCAAGTGGACTTTACTGAGAAAGTTGATGGATCGGTGGAATCTTATTTCAGCGTCAGCCCACTACACACTTTTTGAATGAAAACTGCACACAGCACAAGACAACACATAGCTGACTGGCAGGACTTTTAACTTGAACACATGAATTGCTTACTATTGCAGAGAGGCCCTACCCCTGACTGAGACTCCCCTCCTATCTCCTAACCAACCTTATCCCATCTAGAGAAAACCTGTGATTGATGACTACTTGAGTAAGGGCCTGAAAGCCAGCCAGAGGCTGTAAGGCTCGGGAAAGGAGGTGGCTAGGAGCTGAGCTGTGAGAACAGAAGAGAGAACTTCATTACCTTGAGGTCTGAGAAGACAGCTTTCAGCCTCCGGAACTCCTGAGTGTTAGGAAGGGACCAGATAGACTCACTTTAATGGCCACAATGGCAGAGGAAGTCAAGAGCTTCAAGGTTGGCCTGCTTGGGTCTTTCCGTTAGGATGGTCTCACGTTCTCCTCAGTTTGGGTCACATCAGGGACCCTCCTTCCAGGCCTTCGCTCACTTCATGCTTCTACCTTCCAACCCAATTCCATTCGTCTCAAAAGCAGGCCATATGCCTCCCTCTTTTGCAGACTCTTCCTGATTATCCTTGTCCAATAAATCCAACATCTAGAGATTCCTTTGACTCCCTCATCTCCTTGCCATTCAGCATTCCATGCACTATTTCACACATATCGATTATTGCTCCTTCTACCGTATCAAATCCTATTCCCCGTACTATAATGTTGTTACAATAATGTTGAAGTGAGGACCTCAGAGAGATCCAGGCTAACCACCAATGTGATATGAAGGAGTTGGGGTATAGTTTCAGCGTGGAGAATGATATCCACATAGAAGGTGTATACCCAAGTGATTCATGAGATGATCCGCTCAATTAAGGAAAGACAGTATTAGAACTTCTATTTACGTTTACTTTTTCAATTTCATCCTTTTAAGATTTCTGTTGTATAACTTATCATACTTGCATTACATTAGCAAAGTAGTATAGGTGCATATAATTAATAAACAAGTTAATACACATAAATTAGAGGGGCTAGGTCAAAGTTATGTTAGGAGGGTGTGTGCGATCGAAAAATCTTTGAGATTACTGGCATAAGAGTCCAAACAGAAAAATAGACCTCTGGATCTGTCTACCTATTCCTGAATAAAATGGAGAGAGATCATCTGACTTCAGAGGGAACCAATCTGATGTGTTTGATGTATTTATCATACAGTGTAACTCCAAACCATTTGCATTTCTTGCTATGATAAGTGCTATGGCTTTTGAGAAATCTTTTTTTAAAAGTGTGGGTTCTAAGATTCTAAATTATAGCAGTTTACTGATATTTATGAATTGTGGGACCAGAAATAGCAAATATTAATCTCTGAATAAGGGTAATCAATAAGTTTAAACTAGGTGGATCCTCTCAAGTCCTGAATTGCTAAATGGTGCTTTCCAGCTGTGAGGATGGGGGCAAAGGAGGGAGAACTCAGTGATGGCCACGAGACAGGTGTAGGAGATTGACCCAAGAAATGTTACAAATTTCATGTAATCTGATTTTGTAGTAAAGGGTAAACCACCAAGCCTGGGTTGTTCACACCCTTCATATTCCAAAGAAAAAAACTGGTCCTTGACTGGCTCCTGGGACATAACTTCTAAATCCTTGCAATATCCTACTTGATAAGAGGCCTTTTGTATACCTGGGGCCTTGGGCCACCCCAGATAGTTTATGCTAATGATGTGATCGATGGTGGAGGCCTTGAGGCATGTTGTATCAGTTTGACCTTGGGAGGGGTGGGGTACTCCGGGCCCACATTACAAAATCCCAATAGAAACCCTGGACGCCAAGCCTCAGATAAGCTTCCCTGGTTGGCAATATTCTAAATGCTGTCACATATTATTACAGGGAGAAATAAGCATTGTCGGTAAACTCCACTGAGAGAGGGTAACTGGAAACTTGTACCTGCCCTATACTCCTTTTCCTGATTTCAGTGTGTATCTGTTCACTCTAACAAGCTATAGCCATATGTAAAACAGCTTTTCTGAGTCCTTTGAATCATTGACTCTGAGGGGGGTCTTGGGGAACTCTAGCCCAGTGATGAGAGTATCTATGATACTCCATGGAAAAGGAACATGAAGCTCAGAAAGGTGAAGTGACTTGCCCAAGGTTGCACAGCTGGGAAATAGCAGAGGGAAGAATCCAAATCCAGGAGTGTTGGATACTGAAATTTATCCTCAGCTTTCCTGCAATCACATACCAGTTCTGCCACTTACTAGCTGTGTGATTTAGTCCAAATTACCTAATGTTTCTGTGGCTCCAGTTGCTTCCTGTGTAAAGCAGGGATGATAAAAGCAGCCTCCCAGGGCCGTTGCAGTTGTGAGGATCATGAGGTAGATAGAGCATGTAAAGATATTTGGAAGAGTGCCTGGCGTGTGGTAAACACTTAGCAGTTATTAGTTTATGTAATTATGATGATGAAAGCAGTCCTTGAGACTAGATTTATTCCAAACTGAAGAAACAGGCCACTAGCTATGTGTGCGTATATGTGCAAATATATACATTTCAGCTATTCCTAGATCTCATCCCTGCTGCTCCTCTATGCAGTCATTTGCTTTATGTGTTTTGGTCCAGACTGATCCTATCAAACGAAAGAGAAAGACCTGGGTGCTCTGCTCTTTCTCTCCACGTGAGATGTAGCTTCCATTGCCGAAGGCAGCCATCTTTGCCTCGGGCTGAAGTTGATGCTGACGGTAGAGAGGAGGGACGGAAAGAATCTCACTGCTCCTCCTCCTTCTCCTTTTGTTGTATAATTGGTACATAACATTGTATTAGTTTTAGGATATTTATATATATTGGATATTTGTATACATTGCAAAAGTGATCACCACAGTAAGTCTAGTTAACATCTGTTACCACGAAGTTACAAGAAGGTTTTTTTTTTTTTGAGATAAGGACTTTTCAGATATAGTCTCCTAGCAACTTTCATATATGTAACAAATTATTAACAGCTGTAGTTACCATGCTGTACATTATATCCCCATATCTTAATTATTTTGTAACTGGAAATTTGTAGCTTTTGACCACCTTCACTCATTTTTCCCATCTCCCACACCCTACCTCTGGCAACCACCAATCTGTTCTTTGTATCTATGAGCTTGGTTTGTTGTTGTTTCTAAATATAAGTGAGGCTATCATATCAGTATCGTCTTTCTCTGTCTGACATATTTCACTTAGCATAATGCTGTCAAGGTCTATCCATGTTGTCACAAATGGCAGAATTTAATTCTTTTTTATGACTGATAAATATACAAAAGAAATATATATATATAATGTACATCTTATATATATTTGTATATAAAAGTTATATATGTATCTCCATCTTTTTTATCCATTCATTTCTCAATGGATGTTTGGGTTGTTGTCATATCTTGGCTATTGAAAATATGCTGCAAAATATTCAAAACATGAGATGCATATATATTTCAAATTAGTGTTTAGTTTTCTTTGGATGAATACCCAGAAGAGGGATAGTTCTATTTTAAATTTTTGAGGAACGTTCTACCAGTTTCCACAGTGACTATATCAATTTACACTCTGACCAACCCTTCACGAGAATTCCCTTTTCTCCACATTTCACCAGCACGTGTTATTTCTTGCCTTTTTGATAATAGCCATTCTAAGAGGTGTGAGGTGATATCTCATTGTGGTTTTGATTTGCGTTTCCCTGACCGTTAGTGATATTGAGCTTCTTTTCATATACCTGTTGGTCATCTGTATGTCTTCACTGGAAATATGTCTATTCATATCTTCTGTCCATTTTTAATTGGATTGTTTGGGGTTCTTGTCATTGAGTTATAGGAGTTCTTTATATATTTTGGATGTTAACCCCTTATCAGATAAATGATTTACAGATATTTTCTCCCATTTCAGTAGGTTGTCTTTTCATTTCATTGACGGTTTCCTTTTCTATCCATAAGCTTGTAAGTTTGATGTAGTCCCATCTGTTTATTTTTCCTTTTGTTGCCTCCGCTTTTGGAGTTAGATTCAAAAACTCATTGCCAAGAGCAATGTCAAGGAGCTTACTGCTTATATTTTCTTCTAGGAGTTTTAAGGTTTCAGGTCTTACATTCAAGTCTTTAATCTGCTTTGAGTTAATTTTTTTGTATGGTGTCAGATCGTGGTAGAGTTTCATTCTTTTGCATGTGGCTGTTGAGTTTTCCCAACATCAATTATTGAAGAAACTTCTTCCCCTTGGCTCCTGTGTCATAAATTAATTGTCCATATATGCGTGGGTTCACTTCTGGGCTCTTCATTTTGGTCCATTCATCTGTTTATACCAATATCATACTATTTTGATTACTGGTTTGAAATTACGGAGTATGTCATGAGCCTCCAGCTTTGTTCTTTCTCAGAATTGCTTTGGTTATTAGGGATCTGTTGTGGTGCCATATAAATTTTAGGACTCTCTGTTTTATTTCTGTGAAAATGCCATTGCAATACTGATAGTGATTACACTGAATTTGTAAGTTGCTTTGAGTAGTATGGGCATTTTAACAATATTATTTCTTCTAATTCAAAGCATGGAATATCTTTCCACTCATTTGTATCTTCTTCAATTTCTTTCATTGATGTCTTAGTATTATAAGTATACAGGTCTTTTACCTCTTTGGTTAAATTTATTCCTAAGTATTTTATTATTTTTGTATCTAATCGTAAATGGAATTTTTAATTTTCCTTTTTGTAGTTTGTTACTAGGGCATAGAAATGCAACTGATTTTAGTGTATTGATTTTTGTATCTCACAACTTTACTATATTTATTAGTTTTAATAGGTTTTTTTTTTTTTTGGTGGGGACTTTTGGGTTTCCTAAGTATAATATGTCATTTGTAAGTAATGAAAGTTTTACTTCTTCCTTTCCAATTTATTTCTTTTTCTTGCCTAATTGTCCTGGTTAGGACTTCCAATACTAAGTTGAATAAAAAAGGTGAAAGTGCGCATCCTAGTCTGGTTCCTGACCTTTTTGCCATTGAATATGATGTTAGCTAGGGGCTTGTCATATATAGTTTTTATTATGTTGAGGTACATCTATACCCACTTCATTGAGAGTTTTTAGTTGTAAATGGATGTTGAATTTTGTCAAATGCTTTTCCTATCTACTGAGATGATCATATGATTTTTATCCTTTACTTTATGTGGTGTTATATTGATTGATATGCAGATGTTGATCAATCCTTGCATCCCTCAAATAAATCCCACTTGATCATGGTGTATGATCCTTTTAATGTACTGTTGAACTTGGTTTGCTAATAACTTGTTGAGGATTTTTACATCTGTTTTTATCAAGCATACTGGCTTGTAAATTTCTTTCCTTGTGGTGTCCTTGTTTGGTTTTGGGATCAGGGTAATGCTGGCCTTGTAAAATGAGTTTGGAAATGTTCCCTCATCTTGCGTTTTCTGGAAGAGTTTCAGAAGGATTGGTATTAATTTTTTTATTTTTTATTTTTATTTTTTGCGTAATTCAGCAGTGAAGCCGTCTGGTCCTGAACTTTTTTTTATTACTGATTTAATTTTTTTACTAGAATTTGTCTATTAAGATTTTCTATTTCTTCATGATTCAGTCTTGGAAGGTTGTATGTTTCTAGGAATTTGTCTATTTTTCTGTAGGTTGTCCAATTTGTTGGCATAAAAATGTTCATAGTGGTCTCTTTATAATCCTTTGTAATTCTGTGGCATCAGTTGTAACTTCTCTTTCATTTCTGATTGTATTTATTTGAGCCCTTTATTTTTTTTTCCTAGTGACTCTAGCCAAAGATTTGTCATTTTTGTTTGTCTTTTAAGAACCAGCTCTTCATTTCATTGATCTTTTCTATTGTCTTCGTGGTCTCTATTTCATTTATTTTCACTCTGATCTTTGTTACTTCCAGCCTTCTAACTTTGGGCTTCATTTATTTATTTTTTTTCAAGTTTTTTGAGGTATAAAGTTAGGTTGTTTGAGATTTTTTTTCTTAAGGTAGGCATTTATCACTATGAACCTCCCTCTTAGAAATGCTCTTGCTGCCTCCTGTAAATTTTGGCATGTTGTATATCCAATTTCATTTATCTCAAGGTATTTTTTTAATTTCTTCTTTGATTTCTTTACTGACCAATTGCTTGTTAAGAATCTTAGTTGTTTGGGGCGCCTGGGTAGCGCAGTCGTTAAGGGTCTGCCTTTGGCTCAGGGCGTGATCCCGGCGTTCCGGGATCGAGTCCCACATCAGGCTCCTGCGCTGGGAGCCTGCTTCTTCCTCTCCCACTCCCCTGCTGTGTACCCTCTCTCGGCTGGCTGTCTCTCTGTCACATAAATAAAATCTTTAAAAAAAAAAAAAAAAGAATCTTAGTTGTTTATTCGCAACTAATGAATCATCGAACTTTACATCAAAAACCAGGGATGTAGTGTATGGTGACTAACATAATATAATAAAAAAATATTATTATAAGAAAAAAATAAAATAAAATTATTCTCATATTTAAAAGAAAAAAAAAGAATCTAAGTTGTTGATAACGTTCTTGAGCCACTGAACTCTTGGATTCTGCCCTACTTTGAGATTTCCTTTTAAAAAGATAATACATTATGTTGTTACTTCATCACTTTGACTTAGGAATTTTTGTTTATCTGTTTGTTTGTAACTTACAACTGAGAGCATCTTCACTAACACAACCCAACCCCCTCAGTTGATTTTCAACTTTGCTACTCTGTCGTGAAAATTCTAAAGACAAAGCAAATTTTCTTCCCTTCAGTCATCTAGGATTTTTCAGTTGCAGGAAAGAGAAAATCAATTCAGACTTACTTGACCCTCACTGTTTTGCATCACAGAAAATCCCTGAGGTAGAATGAACCCTAAGTGTGGTTTGATGCAGGCTCTGGCTCCATTTCTCTTTGTCTTCCCAGCTCTTTTTCTTTGTGTTAGCTTCATCTTCATCTTCCTTGCCAGGTAACTAAGTGGGGGATTCTATCTGTCACCCTTCCAGAAGCCATTTCCCACACCTCCATACCTCTACACTAGATGGAAATCTACTTTCATTTAGTGTGTAATAGAGATCCCCTTATCTCAGGGATCATGGTTCTGGGTCTGGTTTACAGGTAGGCATGTAAGCCAGACCTTGTTTTAGGGGTGTTTGAGAATGACCCTTTTTCATCCTGATGAAAGGAAGGCATGTGAGAGGAAATGATGCTTTTGCTTTGTGTCCCCTCGGCCCCTGCTGCGGAGTACAAATGCATGAGGATGGATCTACTGCAATAATAAGGCCCAAGTGAATCATGGAGATGTTGCCTAAAAACCATTTAACTTAAGCCAGCAAACTCTTATCTCCAACGTACTTGTTTTTTAAACAATAACAAACTACATTAATCAGGTATTTTGGTTGCTTTTCACTGAAAGCATTCTTGACTAGTACAGCCCACCAGCAGCAACCAGGGTTGTGTGCTTCCCTGTTTACATCCAAGGAGAGAGAACCTACCACCAACTATACCCAATGATTAAAAGTCCTTAACCTCATTCTGATTGAGCCATCCATGCACCAATCACTATGGCACTGGGGATGACATACCCCTGATTGCCTTAGTCCAAAATGGAGTCAATCTCTACCAAGCCAAAAGTATGGGGAGGGTGGAAGGAGGGGATAGAGAGAGAACATGTAATGATTTGTACAAATAAATCACAATGTTCATCACCACCTCCAATCACATAAGCAAATATTAATAAACACTGTGGTGGCCATGGAGGTTTACCACTCAGATGTTTCTTCAAAAGAACTTTCTGTGAACATATATTCAGTTGATGGCCTCCAGCTTTGGCACCTGTGGACTCACCATGGTTCCGTGCTAAGGCAGGAGTATTAGATTCTGGTCCTTCCTGCTCACTGAGGGACTCCTCTATTGTCAGTCTTGCTCTTTGGCTCCCCATTGGCCAGGCTGAGGCTTTCATAGACCAACACTGTATTCTGAGGCTGCTCCTAATTGAGCTTTTGTCCCTCTCTCCTATCAAAAGGGTCAGACCTGCATATTGGTCTGAGGACCTCCCCACACACCTCTACCTTCTTTTCTTTCCTTTACTTTAGACAGGCATTTCCCCCAATAAATCTCTTGCATATCTAATTCTTTCATTGCATCTGTTCCTCACATCCAAACTGATGCAAGCATGTACCAGATGGTTCAGTGCTACACATTTTTGAGGACATAATTGTCCTGAGAGTGAGTGCTTCTCTCCTGAGAGTGAGTGCTCTCTGATGGCCTCATTTGTCTCCTAGTCCCAGCCCTATGACATAGTAAATATTTTAGACTTTGAGGTTATACAGTCTTTGTTACAAGTATTCAACTCTGTTATCACAGAGCTAAAACAACCATAGACAATATATAAACAAGTGGGCATGACCATGTTCCAATAAAACTTTATTTACAAAAACAGGCAGCATCCCTTGGGGTGCCTGGGTGGCTAAGTTGATTAAGCATCCTACTCTTGATTTTTGGCTCAGGTCATGATCTCAAGGTCATGGGATCAAGCCCTGTGGTGAGCTCCTTGTTCAGCAGGGAGTCTGCTAGAGATTCTGTCTCCCTCTGTTCCTCCCCCGCCACACTCCCTTGCTCACTCACTCTCTCCTAAAATAAATAAATAAAAATCTTAAAACAAAACAAAACAAAACAAAAACACAACGGGCACCATCCCAATGGGGCCTATTGGCTATAGTTTGTTAACTCCTGATATAAAGGATTGATTGGAGGTAAAGGGAAAGTAGAGCCAATTAAAATAGTTTAGATGAAAAATAATGATTAGCTGATGTTGGTAAAGAAAACATAATGACGGAGACAGTTGTCACTTTCTTTATATTATAAAATTCATGCATGTTAATTTTTTAAAAAATGAAATTTATAGGAAAATGGAAGAAAAAATCAGTTATAAAATCATGAGCCATTTTTTATGTGATTTCCTTTCAGTAATTTTCTAATTTTCAGTAACTTGCAGTAATATTGCCAAATTCTCTATAGCAATGTATTATCTTTACTCAATGTTATTATGTCATTAATATGTCCTCATATCATTAAAAGGTCTTTTAAGAATTATTTCTGATGGTTGTACAATATTTGACTATGTATTCTGTAATTTATTTAGTTATTACACTATTCACATGTTTAAGATTGATTCTAGATCTCAACAGAAAGGGATCTTGGAGATTAACCTGATAATATTTGTTTCCATTTTTTTAGAAGATTTTTTTTAAAGATTTTACAGTTTCCAATATTTGGGAAAAGTTTTAAAGGTCATGGCCTTTTTAGGAAGTCACAATAACATTAGCATATCCAAAACCTTGAGAATTCTGTAGTAAACAATGGAAACTCCTTACCTTATTTTAACCCAGAATTTCCCAAATACACTTGCTTATTAAATCATACTTCCCTTTACTTTGGCTGAAGACCTATTGTATCCTCCAAGACTCTAATACTTCAAGGAAAACACTTTGGAAAAAACTGTTGCAAGGCCTTTCCATTGCAAAATGAAATTAGAAGGGAAGCACTGTTAACAGAGTGTTCTATTAAAGTTCAAATGATGTGGTAGCTTTAATAGGTAAACCTTCTGGAAGACAATCAATGGATGTGAATATAATGCATTTATTTTGTTTGTATTATTTCTAAAGAAACTTTTTGTTGAAATTAAGGAGGGGATTAAAAATATGTCAAATAGAGATTATAGATGGCCCCTGAACTGAGGCAAGAAACGAATTTATGAATCCTGCCACAATTGCAGTCTCAAAGTAAATGAAAGAGTTAGAACTTGTCGGTTTAAGAGTTATAGATTTCTATAGTTAGAAGTAAATGATAAATGATGAGCATTGATAGGATAATTTCAGCATGGAACATAACAGCTGAATATTATTTATATTTTATTATATATCAAGGGTATTGCAGTGTTAAAATTTCATCTTGAAATATAAATCTAAAGACATATTAATCTGCACCTGCATTTCTGAAATAGTGGAATCCTCAAATGAAATTGGTACTTTGTGCATTTGTCTGTTCATTGATACTCTTGTCATTTTGTGGAAACAGAGAAAAGAGAACATTTTCTATTTTCCAAGGAGTTATGCTTCGTACTTTTCATGAACTTACATTAGCAGGAGCCAATTGAAGATTCTTTTGTTGGGTCTAGTGATTTCAACAGCTGTCTGTGAAAGAAAGTGACTATTTTATAGCCAATGACAAAAATTAAGTCTGCAATTCTAAACACGGGGAGATCATACAAAACACCTACAGTGCTGTCACAAAAGGGCCAACTCCAGGCTATATCCTATTTAAACACCTTTCCAGACTGTCCTATTAGGAAGAAGGGGGGTGTAATAAAAAGTCTGAATTAAATACCATAAGATGTGCAAATGGAACCAAAGCTCATATAACATTTCTAGTTTTGAAACTAGCCACCTTTACCATAAAAAGTTCAAAAGGGAAAATTAATAAAATTAGAGAATTACTAAGTCTTAACCCCCACAGATAGTGTCCTTGACCTAGGTGATTAGAAAAGATGAATTGGAAAACCATATACATGTTTTACACATAATCTTCATTCATGTTTATATGCATGCATATAGATGCCAGTTGTATCTAAAAGATGTTTCCCAGCAATGCTGTTAGATTACAGTGTCACAGCAGTAAGCTCTGACGTGATCTCAACTAAGTCTGGAATGCTCAGTAATAGTGAAATCTGCTTTAGTAGACATTCCATTAGCCTTACTAACTCATTGCCTAAGCTCTTTCAAGACTGAAATTCTGAGCCCATTTACATTTTATTAGTGGTAAGTTGAGATAGACTGCAGTGTATATATATTTATGACTTCAGTTTACCAATCTTATTCTAGATTGTTTTTTCCAAGTATTTCTTTTCTGTGTAGAGTGGATTCCATTCACCTTCCTCTGATGGAACCAGATTGGCATTTCTAAAAGTCACCAGGGCTGTAGGAGGGAGTTTTGAATTTATTATAGAGATAGGAATTACGGATTTTTCTAAATATTTTTTTTTTTTTTAAAAGGAAGTATCTACGTTGAAAACTTGATCATGGACTCTTTTGACCTTTATCTTCCACTGCTCCTCCTTTACCCTAATGCCATCTGGTGATATCTGAGCATAGGCATAGGACATTGGGTCTCTGTCTCCCCATTTCCCTTGCCAAAAGTGCACATCATTAGTCTCCTCCTTCTCAGAAGGAGTGAAACGTTTCTTTCAATATCATACTCCCATCCTATCTGAGGCTGAGACTATAATCTCCTGGAGTAAAGTTTATTTTCAAAAGAGCTAAAAATTCATGTCTTTTAGTAACAGAACAGATCCCAAGTATACAAAAGTAATGCAATATTGGGATTGGTTTTCTAAATTAAAATTACATTGTGGTAGACTCCAGGTATGAACAGAGCATAGGTCAGCATTGTCTCCCTTTCATCCATATGAAAGGAAAAGTAAGCAAAACAAAATTTCAGTGAACGTCATTTTCAGTGAGAAGAGAGGAGACAGATATAATCAACAAATTCCAGGATACGTATGAGCGGCATAAAGCTTCTAGAGAAAACATAGCAAATATCTTTATGACACTACGAATAGGAGGGATTTCATAGACAGGACACAGAAAACAATTAGAGAAAATATAATGAATTAGACTTCTTCTGAGTCAAAACTTCTGCTCATCAAATTATACTGTTAAATAAATAAACAAACCACACACAGGCAGAAAATGTTTGCCTTAGTTATATCTGGCAAAGTGCTTGTATTCAGAATATGTAAAGAACATCTATAATTCAATAACAAAATGCCAAATAATCCAATAAAAAATGGACATACTCAAAGTTAGCTAAACCGCAAGGTCTGAGGGCACAGTCTTCCACAATCACTCTCACTTCTGATACCAATTTTAAGTTTGGTGGGAGATGGTTTCCAAAACCATCTTCATGTTCAGTAATTCTCTGGAAGTACTCACAGAACTTACTGAAAGCTATTATACTCTTGGTTATAATTCATTACAGAAAAAACAAATAATAAATACAGAAAATCAGCCAAAGAAAGAGACTGCTAGGGCAGAGTCTGGATCATTTCCAAATGTGAGACTTCTGTTGTCCCCAAGATACAGTACCCTCCCAGCATTGATATTTGACAATATACATCGAGTACTGCCAATTTGGAAAGCTCCTCTAAAGTTTGGGAGCCATGGTTTTTATTGGGGCTTCATTGGATAGGCATGATTGATTGATTGATTGATTGCCCACATGGTTGATCTCAGCCTATAGGTGAACTGACGCTACACGACCCAAAGTGCCCACTCTCTGTTCATAAGGTTGACCTTTGGTGGCCAGTGCCCCTGTCCAAAATAAGACACTCCTGTCGGGGATAATAGATTACTTCCCAGAAAACAAGCACAAAGGCCAGGATTTCTCTTTGGTGACTTTTTTTACTACAAAGGGCAAAGGACCCTCTGCAAAGGAATATATGTGATTGAACAATTGGTACACCAAATATTGCTCAAATCCGCAGTCATCGGGGAAATGCAAATTAACACCACAGATACCACAACAATCCACTAAAATGGATGAAATGAAAATGACTTGACACCATGAAGTATTGTTGAGAGTGTGGACCAGCCAGAATTTCCATACATTTCCCATGCAGATATAAAATTGTACAATATATAGTTAAAAATACATATGACCCAGCATTCTACTCCAAATTAATGAATACATTTTTCTATTAAAATATGTGTACAAGAGTTTTCATACCAGCTTTAGTCATAATAGTCAAAACTAGGTACAACCCAAATGTCCATTAACAAGAGAATGCATAAGCAGCTTGTGTGGGGTATATTCTTATAATACAACCCTACTTCTCAATAGAAAAAAATACACTACTGTTTACACAGGAACATGAATGGATCTTAAACAATTTATGCTGAGCCAAAGAAGCCAAATACAAAAAGAGTACCTAGTGTATGATTCCATTTATACAAAATCATAGGACTGGCAAAACTATGCTGATAAAAATCAGAATAGTGGTTGATGTACGAGAAAGTGGGGTGGGAGAAGGTCGTGATTGACAGGAGAGAAACTCAGAGAAACTTTCTGCTGTGATGGAAATGTCCCATAACTTCACAGAGGCGGAGGTTATATGGTATAAGGTATAAGCAGTTGTCAACTCATCAACTTGAATACTCAAGATTTGTGCATTTCACTGTGTGTAAATTACACCTCAGTTTTAAATCCACTTTCTGAAAGTGAGACTTATCCAGAAAAAGACAAGTTATAAATTCTTTGTTTGGAATGATGGATGGGAGCTGTGTGTAGCCTTCTGCTGAGCCAGTTTCGATTCAGAGAAAAAGAGGAAGTTATACAAGTGAATAGCTGATCCAGAAAAATCCAGCTCCTTCAGTATTAAGAAACAAGGAGTAGGCCCAGCATCAACATAAAGATTTTATTTTTAAAAAAAGACAGAACATAGCAGCAACAACTATTATGGACTGAATTGTGTTCTCCTGAGTTCGTACGTTGAAGCCCTAACCCCTAATGTGACATTGTTTGTCGATAAAGTCTTAAAGAAGTAATTAAGGATAACAGATAATAAAGGTGGGGTCCCTAATCCAATAGGACTGGTGTCCTTGTAAAAAGAGGAAGAGACACCAGAGGAAAGCCATGTACAAGGTAGGGATGGAAGCTTCAGGAGAAACCAAACCTGTCAACAACTTGATCTTGGACTTCCAGACTCTAGAATGGTGAAAGATAAATTTCTATTGTTTAAGCCACCTAGTCTGTGGTATTTTGTTAAGATAGCAATGGCAAACTGATACACCACCGATGAAGAACATTCAAAGAATAATTTTCCATAGAGAATATGAATATGGTTATAAGATATTTTTCTATTCTTTTTTACTTAAAGAAAAAAATGCCTCCTAGGGAGATCACAATACAGAAATGTAAAAACTACAGAAAGACATGAGCCAACAGAGAGATGAAACTACTTGGCAGAATTAAAAGAGGAATTAGAAGAAAAAACAAAACTGTCATAAAAATAAAAATAAAATTGGGAGGATTCCAAGGAAGAAAAGACAATAAGAAAATATAAATTAGTTATGTGTGTGAAAAAAACTAGAAATTTTGGAGGAGTTAAAAAATATTTGGAAAGAAAAATTGTAGGTACAGATAGATACAGGGAGATAGACAAGGGAGATCTACCAGCCAAATAATTAGAATTCAAAAATTACAAACTCAATAATGGAAAAATAAATATTTGATGATCTAATTCAGTGTTTTCACTGTGATAAAAGCATGCATAACTCTATCAGTTGAATGGGCATCCTGTGTACTGGAGAAAATTGAGCCAAAATGGTCAAAAAAGAGACTTGATATTATAAAGAAATAGATGGACACTGCTTCTGAGTGTGAGATGGTTGAGTTGAGGATGCTTTGTTGTAAGAAAAGACAAGATCGTCTTCTTAGATAACATGAATGTTACACATTCCTACATAATAATGTATCATTTTGCAAGGTGCTGAACTGCAGAGGTGGTGGGGCTGGCTCATACCTGCTCCCAAGAGCCAATTGTTAAAAAGGCAGGAATTTTGCAAACTAGACTTTTAAATCACTGATAGCCTGAAATTCGCCATTGTGCAAGCATTTACACCACGGAAATTAGTAAACACTACTAATCAGGGCACTTACCCTCCTTTCCTCTGCTGGTATAGCAGCACATCACTGGCTAGAGGTAACTATTTTGTTTCTTCTAATTAGGTCCTCGTTACTGTTCTGGAGGTACCCACAACTTAGCTTGGTATTTGCAACAGTTTCATTGGTAGCTGGGGAACATTTTGGTATCTTAAATAATTAATGTTACTACTAAATTTGAATGTTAGGATTATATACTCTTTAATTTTTGTAAAAATAATAAAACTTCAAAAAAAATTTTAAGTGACCATTATTTTTTGAAGTTTACTTAAAATTCTTATATTTGTAATTATAATTTATATTTTGCCTTTTAATTTTCATATATAATTTTAACATTGTAAAAGAACATTAGCTTCTTTGAGAAATCTGTGAAAACTAAATGTTTGATTTAAAGTCTTGATGAAAGGGGCGCCTGGGTGGCACAGCGGTTAAGCGTCTGCCTTCGGCTCAGGGCGTGATCCCGGCGTTATGGGATCGCCCCACGTCAGGCTCTTCTGCTGTGAGCCTGCTTCTTCCTCTCCCACTCCCCCGGCTTGTGTTCCCTCTCTCGCTGGCTGTCTCTATCTCTGTCGAATAAATAAATAAAATCTTTAAAAAAATAAAAATAAAAAATAAAGTCTTGATGAAAATGTATTCAAATTTCCTATTTGATTACTATTACCTTTTACATTTAACACTTGAGATCACTTTTGGCAATAGAACAAAACTTATGTGAAAATCTTCATTACAATATATTTTTGTTCATGGTTGCTAGAAGCTGGGGGAGTGGGAAATGGGGAGTAAGTTCTTAGTGGTCGTGGGGTTTTGGGGGGTCATAAAAATGCATTGCAACTAGATGGGAGTGGTAGTTTCACAAGTATACGAATGTAGTAAGTGCCACTGAATTGTTCACTTTAAAATAGTTAATTTTATGTTATATGGATTTCACCTAAATGAAATTTTCAAGAAATAAATAAAACAACATAATGTTGCTGAAAGAAGGCAAGAACACAATTTTAGGGGATAAATACATAATAATTTATGAATTATGTATGCCTTATTTTATTGTTTATCCAAACATCAGCAGCAAATCAACAAAACATCAGACATGTGCAAAAGGAACTGAATTCTGTCATTTTTTAAATACTAGGTGGACTTTTAGTCCTATAAAAACTAAGCCTTTTTACATATAACTTAATTTGTTATTATGCACATATATTTATCAGGATAGAAGAATAGACACATTTTATTAAAAGTGCTAGTTTTAGTGTAACTTTTTAGACATAATGTATAACTTTACAATATTTAGATATATAATATATTGGCCTACATTTGTGCTCCTGCCTCAGACCCCACCCACCAATGGTAGGGATTGGCCCGTCCTACATGCTTGAGGTGAAGCATCGAAAGACAGTGCAAAGAACAAAGCTCTAGGCAGTTCTGGAAACGTTGAGACTGTTAGATACCAGGAGATACGTATGAAGTGCAATTTTGGAATAAATGGTGAAATTCTCAATTATGGATTAACTTTTCAATCTTATTTCCATATGTTTAATGTGCATGATTCATTTCTTGATACTTCAGAAGCCAATTTACACAGAGAAGGATATTTTAGAAGTTCATTACACCTGCAATATCATTGCAGAAGACTTTGCCAATCTCTTAGAAAAATATACTATGATACATGGGAATGTCTGAATATCAGTACTTAAAATAGGCGATTGTTTATCCATCAGTAAATAGAGATTTACCTAACCATTGTTTTTTTAAGGATATCCAATTGCAGAAAAACAGGGTAGGTTTGTACCTTAAATTAAGAGGCATGGGAGAGCAAAGACCTCAATATCATATGGCTGTCACAGAAGAGCTAAATGATCACTGGGTAAATTTTATCTGAAGTTGTTGCCACTACTTAGAACCGTTCTTTGAAATGGCATTCACCAAAATGACTCTGTCCCCCTGTCACTGCACCCAGTTTTGCCATTACAAAATAACTTTAGGCACATGACAAAATCCTCTCATACCCCTAACTATAAAATAATTGTTAGTCTCAGTCCTTTGCAAAAGTCAGAGACTGCAAACATTTTGAAGGTTAGGCAAGTGACCTCCGTNTTTTGGGGGGGTTTTTTTTTTTTTTTTTTTTTTTTTGTAGCTCACTTTCAGCACTCATGACTCCAGCTGTATTGAGGGCTAATGTCACATTACAATTCTAGGAGGGTTTGATTGACAATACTGCATGATAGCCCATCCAAAAAATTAATCTGTGTTGGAAACAGTGAGATGCCCTCCAGACAGTCAGTTGGCTCTTTTTTCGCTTTTTCTTAGAGATAGTGAGGGTTATAGTGATTCTCCTCAGTCCTTGCGGAGAGACACCACGCAGACATCAGAGCAGCACCTTGTCTGTGTTTTCAGCAGGTCAGCCATCTGATCTGGGAGCTTTAGTTTTCTTCACAATCATACTGAAATGTCAGTTTTGTCAAAAGATAGCATCACATCTATGGTGAATGTCTAGGTGGTGGGGCTGCATTGGGCCATGGCAACGCGATCTACGATGATGGAAGAGCCCGAAAGGTGATCACAGAGGCATTGTTGCTGTGTCCAAAGCCTCCTCCTTTGTCAGCTCTTCAGAAACTCTTTCGTAACCATGGAGTTCGAAATAATCTTTCATGTGAAACATTTCAAAATGTCACATTACAATTGTGCTTCTTCCAGAAAGGGTTGAATTTTCATGGAGCAAAAAGAGCAAAGAGGAGAAGTGGTTTTGAATGTAAACCCCGAGAAGGCAGAGACCAATCCTTCTTCATGATCTGATAGCTATTTTAGTTCTCAAAGGGGCAAGAAGGATCCAAGCTTCGGCATGAAATGTCTTTCTAGTTCCTGTACCCTAAACTTAGTGGAATGGCCTTGAGGTGAAATCTGCCCTCAAACCTTCATGCCTCCTGTTTAGTTTCTCAGTCCCTCTGACCTGCAGCTACACTCCACAGTCTCTGACTTCAGCCGTGACCTCTGTAATCCAAGGATAAACGGGGTCTTACATCAAACCAAAGTCACAACTCCACTCCTCCCAGCCCCACCTTAGCTTGTCTCTTGCAAAACACAAAGGAAAATACCTGGGTGAGGAGGAAAATAGAGATACGAATATAGCAACAGACTGTCAGAAAGAGCACCTGACAGGAGAGGCTTCATTCATTTCAACCCTGAACTATCCGAGAAATGATAGAGAACAGATCTTGAACACAATCCCTTTGGGTTGCAAGACAGACCTTAAACTCTGCCTCTGGAGTTGCGTCCTGTCTTGCAGAAAAAAAGATCACAGCTCTTTTACTTAGCCAGAGATAAAAATACCATGTGTAGAAAGAGCCCGGCCTCCGAGCTGTCGTTTCCCCTCTGACTTCTGCTGGCCGCAGTGCGCTGAAAGATGTTACGGCTGACCGCCCCTCAAAAATAGACACTGTGATGGTGATATATTGTGGCCCTTGAAGAATTTAATTGTCAAATTGACATTTATCAAAAGCTTTAGTGCATTTGAAAGATAAATTGTGCAAGTTTGGTCAGATCAAAGAGCCCCTGTCCTTCTCCATTCACGGAACAGGCGGCTTCCGCGGGAGAGTCATGGGTGAAAAATGATCCCCTTCCCCGCCCTCCCCTTTAAGCACTGCACTGGTGACAGATAATCACAAATTTAAATGTTAGCCTCCTCTTCAGAAAGTTCTTAAAATAATGGAGAACCCATTGAGACCATTTGTATTTGAAAGGAGTGCTAAATAATTTAGTGTTCTCGAGGATGCGCTGCTGCGCTGGGCAGATAAATGATGAAACCCCAGCACAGACTCTCTTCAGCAGTTGCCACACTAATTACAGATCAATTACTTCCCAGTTGTTTGCAACCTTATCAAAGAATGGTAAATTTACTGAGAGCAAAGTGTGATAAGATGACTTTTCATTATTACAGTAGATTTGTTGAAACAGCTCTGACACTGAGATTAATAAGAGCTCTCCCAGAGGTAATAGGATCCATGAGTATATAGGGAGAATTTAAGAGCTGAAAACCGGATGCTAGACGCTATCATAAAAACCCTTCCTCTCATTAATTGTTATCATGAGTGTGTTCATAATGCAGAAATAAGGCAGGGAAATGATCCATTCACTGGAACTTGCCTAAAACAATGTAGCTCTTTACTCCCAAAGAGGCGTGCTGAAAATCAAAGGAAAGTAGAAGCATTTGGGTTTGGAAGCAAGAGGAGAATGTGTGTGCGCGTGTGCGCGCGTGTGCGCGTGTTCTAGCTGAATTCCATTTTCATTAGGACAATCACGGAGAGATGGTCTGTCCAATGTCATTATAAAAGGAAGTGTCAGAGTTTTTGAGGTGGATGTCAGTAGAATCACTAAAGAGCTAAGACCAGGAAAGATTTGGGGTGGCTGGTAGGGTCACACATAGCAAGATCCCTCCAGAGGGAGAGTCCTGAAAGGAAAAATGAAGGGTTCATAGAGGCCAGGGACTCTTTCAAGATTTGAATAAGTGATGCATAATGTTCGTAACACAGTGCACAGTAGCTATGGAACCTTATTTTTGTTTGTTTTTTAACTGAGAAATAACTCATTGAGGAACACTTACACGGGGTTAATTTTAACACTAGTGTGCCAGTCTACTAACCTTTTAGAGGTCATTCCACACCTCCTGATAACCCCAAGTCCAGTGAGCACTTGGAACTCGTGTGGAATTGTTTATTCAAATTTGCAAGCTATTGCTATCTGAAACACACACTGTGGTAAGAGGACTCTGTGGGAAATGATGAGAAACTTCCACTGTGACTTGGGTAACTAGAGTTTCAAGTCCCATTGGAAATGGATGAAGAGAGAAGCTGGGAAGTACGAGCCAGCTTTTAGGAATGGGCAGGCTTTTATAAGACATTTTAATGATGTCTGTCATACTTTTATCCCCTCATTTTAAAAGGAAATTTGAAACCTTAAAGATCATGTCTCTTTGTGAATTGAATACCGGTCAGGAAAGGAAAGGACCAGGGGCCGGGTGGCAGCATTACTGGTAGGATGTTCATCCTCGCCCATGTCGAGTGTTGCTGATGGGAGGCTGGACTGAATGTGGTTTTCCATAAATGATGTGCAACTGAACTTCTTAGGAGTTCTATTCTAATAAGCTGTGTACAGTTATCCTTATTTTTGGAACAGACTCAAACAAGTAAACTGAAGCCCAAGGACAGAAAATAATTCCTCCTAGATTACTTTCAGAACCAAATTTAAAGCCTTGGTTATAGATGTTCAAGGCCAGTGATTCTGTTCCTTCAAGGATAAGCCATGGCAAGTTTGAAGACTTTTCAAATACAACCAAAGAAATTGGGAAAGAAGCCAGGGAGAGAGAGTATGTAGTATTTAACTTGGACAAACCGAAGGAAAGATGATGATGACGGGGGGAGATAATGTGGACTTGGTCTGCTTCAAATTTAATTCTTAAACCTGCAGACTTAATTCATACACATCCCTATGGAAGGGCCTTGGGAATAACCGTCAACCAATCAGTACATTTTTCTGAGCCACAGACACCAAGAAATCCCGATGAAAAAGCACGTCAGTGTGGCATCAATAGTAATGGCTGTTTTATGCATTCACTTTGTGTGTTTTTGCCACAATGAAGGAATAAAGCAAAAACTATAGGAGAATGATAAAATATCTTCTTTAAAAATTTTCTCCATGAACTCTAGAAAGAAAGATAACATAGCACCCCAGAACAAATGTCTGTATTCCCTTCTACTCAATGGCGATTTGTAAGGTGGTAACAGAGAAGAGAAAGCTCAGAAAAGCCTTTGAAAACCACACAATGGAATTTCCAGCCCAAATTTCTCTCCTTTTCCCCAGTCTCCCCCACCTTTCCCATCTCTTCTCTTACTTTGCTGAATTTGATTTATTTCTGTCTTGGTGGTTATTTGGACACAGGAGCATACTTCTTGGTGCATTCTTGTTGCAAATTTGTTTTCCTTCATTAAAAAAATCAGGCTGGAAAAACTCTAGCGTGTGTCTGTGTGAGCTGCCATTACATAAAGGGGAGAGGAGAGGAAGGGAGCTGGTGTGGTATATGAATTACACATGTTGAGAAGATTTAGCATGGATGGTCTTAAAGCGGATGTGTTTGATGTATTCAAACACGTGCATATTCAAAAATCACAAGAGGTGTTAGGAAAGCTGATCAGTTCTCTCCCTACTTCCTGCCCAGAATGTCAGAACAAAGGATCGCTTTATGAAATTGAAGGGCAGAGATTTATGAGGGAAGAGGGTACAAAGTGAAAGGAAATTCCACTTCACATTACATTCATTCAACCTTCTGAATCTGCTTCCACGAGAATCCCGTTTTCATACTGTAGTTGGAGTATAATAAGGTTAATTTTCCGGCTGATTGTATCACATGTACAAGCTTTTGTTGAGATTATGATAAAAAATAAGAAAATCTCTTACTTTGGGGTGTAGACCATCCGTGGAATGCTTAACTCGATTCTGTGCATGGTGTTAACAGAGTTATTCGAGGAAGAGTTGGATTCATTTTCCCTCCTTAGTGCTTTTGGATCATCGTTGACTGGATGAAGCGTCTGCTGTATAAAATCCTGTTCATGACAACCTGAAATCCACTTTGCTGAAGAGCCTGCTTCAGTGTGGTGTTAGCTGTCATTTTCCACAGCATTAGGGCTAGCCCCAATGTAAACATTTACCTTTTTTTTAATTACAAAAGTAATATATATTCATTCAAGGAAATGTAGAAAATTAAGGAAAGAGGGAGAAAAAGTACTATCATTCAGATATAGCTACTTTTAGCTTTTCAATAAATTTTTCTCTAATCCTATATTTCCTCTCCAAAGGAATATTTCTGCCTTTTGCTGGGGGGGGGGGCGGGTGCTGGCTGGCTGCCTTGTATGATATATAATCGTATACATGATTATTTAGAATTTTGCATCTTGCCTTTCTGACTACATTTTAGCATAAGTCTTTTCTAAATTATTGCATAATCTTTATAATCATTGCAATGGTTGTATAACATTGCACTGAGATCATAAACTGTGGTTTACTTAACCATTCCGCTATTATTGGATATTTAACTTGTTTAATATTTTTGCTATTGTTTAGAATTTTTCCTTGGACTAGTGGTATTACCAAGTCAAAGAACATGAATATTTTAAAAGAACTCACTCATTTGAAATGCAAATTACTAAAATAGATTGATAGGTTTGTTTGATTCCACGTTTCAATATTCAAACACTAAGGGACCCCTTTAAGAAGGACAAGAACAAGGACATCAGTTGTAAACCATTTTGAGTAAACTGATGTCTGCTTGTGTTAAAGATAGGACCTGAGGTCTCTACCGGGTTTCAATGCCCTTTATGGCTACCATTCCCAGCCAAGTGGCCACCATGTTTATGGGCCATCAGCTTCCAGACTGGTTTGTTGACTCTTGTTAGCAACCTTTTGTCATTTTTACAAAGCACATTCTCCAGTTCCCTTTGTGGAAAACATCTGCAATTGCTTCCCTGAAGCTTCCTGATGGTGTTTTTCTTTCACTACTTGGGTAAAACTGAATTTGCTTTCTTTTGCCTCTTAGGTGTCAGAGTAGACTCACCCAGGCACACTCAAGGGCAAATCTGCTAACTCGAAGGGAGTTGGGTGGATTTCAGAGAGAATATTTTAGAATGGGGCGGGGGGATTTTAGACCATCTTCAGTGGATTTTTTAGGAAGGATAATGCAACCATTTTCAGATCTCTCACCCACAAATGCTTTGGCCTGATGTTGCTATCAGAGGAACCAACATTCCACCAGGGAGGCACAGGGCAGGTGCTGTGGCAGTGGGTACTATTGTAGCCCTGTAGCTCTGGGGGTCCCCTTATATTATCACAACGGCAGAATCAGGAAGTCAAAATGCCACTTTCTGTCCATGGCAAAATTGGGACTCTCCTCATTCTGCCCCTGCCCTGAGGTCCTGCTCATCTTTTGCCCCAGGGTACTCTTACATTTGTGCTGTGAAGTTATGTCAGTCTTCCTGTTGGGAGGGAGATGGGTAGGGGGGTGGTCAGAGCTTGTAGATAGAGTTAAAGCAATGAGTATCCTCTACCAGGAGGCTCTTATGAGAGAAAAATAAGGCCATCCTCTAAGGAAGTTTATAGGCAAGTTTCATTAGTCCAGTGTTGTTAAATTTGTTAACAAATTGTCAACCTTTAAAAATCGGACACATTCATATGAAAATTTAGGTTTTTAAAAAAATATCTCATAAAGAAATCAAAAGAACAGTAGGCTGCATTTCCATAAAGCAGTAGTCTGAGAAGCAACTTCCCCCCAGAACGTGTGCCCTTCATTCCTGTTCACCGTGGTTTCCAAAGCATGCCAGGGAAGAAATATGAGGTATGGTATCCTAAATCAAGAGTGACCATATCTCGCCTTTCTCATGGATGCCATGGTCTTTTTGTTAGGGGCCAGTGGTACTGGCTGCTCTAACCCGTTGACCCTAACGACACCCTCCAGAGCTGTGTGCACTTACCTCTGTAGATTTTTGGTTGTTCACCTGCACAATCACATACAGCAATCCTACTGATATTAGCAACGAACCTGTCTTTGCATCATCTTAAAAGTACAGTATGGGAACTTCCCCTTTTTCGTTAACTAAAATTCTGTGAGATGTTTTGCTCATTGCTTTAGTGTGATGATAATTTATTAAGAAATTGTGGCCCAGTCACTAAAAGCTGATATTTGCAAGAAACTATTGACATGGTCACTTAGCCCTGGGGAGCAAAACTGAGGTCTACGATGGGAAGAAGAGTTCCTTCCCATCATGCTGCATTTTCCAGTGAATTGATGTTTTCTCCCCCCTGCCCCATGTAAAGGTGTAATTTTCATTTACAGGAAGTGAATGTTCATTTTTAAATAACATATGATCACATGGGAGAAGGAGTTTAATGATGAATAAAAAATCAGAGTACAATATTTTGTATACAGCAGGATCCCACCTTTAGAAAAATGGCATTTAACGTGCATATAAAAAAGTCTGAAAGGGAATAGTTCAGTGTTAATTGTGATTACCTTTAAGTGGTAAGATACGAGTAAATTTCCTTCCTTAAAGGATATTTTGATTATTATTTTGGGTCCAGGGCTATTTTATGGGAGAATATTGTTCTAGAAACTCTTATAATTATACATATACAAATTGAAATAGCATTCTAAAACCTTTCTTTAAAAGATATCAGTTGTTAGTATAATGAGACCATGCTCTATATTGGTGAAATTCAATGTTCATATCAAATACTTATATATATCTATTTGTTTCTCCCCCTACAATAAAAGAAATCATACTTGCTTTTGTATTTCCAGGTTGAATATGGGGCCAGCCTGTTTCACAGACAACAACAACTGAGGGAATGGCAGGAAATGGGAATGAGAAGGGGAGACAGTATATCTGATATATGTTCACTATAATACTTTTTAGCCAAGTGGCAATTCTATCTCACTCTTTCCCTTCTGGGTTTCAGGGAAGAGGGATACATAAAAATGGCAAAAGGAGTTGAACATAATTTATTCATTAGTATGGAAGGTGAACTCTGTCTTCTCTCTTTATTGCCTGTGCCACGTGACTAAGCATTTCTAACAATAAAGTGAGAAACCAGGATGCATTTTACGATAAGAATATCACCAAAGTGTGGACAGTCTTATATAGAATGCTCTTAAGTTTCGTTTGATGAAGGAAAAAATAGACATCGTGCTAATAAATTAGTTTTTTATTTCAAACTCTTAGTAATAAATATTAAATATTATGTATCAACAGGACAACCACAACTGAGATTTTTACAAACTAACATCAAATTTAACAATATCCATTGATATTAATGGGTGGAGATGTCAAAAGGGAGAATGTTCCAGAACTTTTCACTGATTTATTTATTTTACCAAGAAAAAGCACTGCGTTGAATCAAAGTTAACCCAATTACCAGAATGTATTTAGACATCCCTAAACAAAGGCTGGGATCTTTATAAACATCTCTTGGGTTCTTGTTTGGAAATGAAACAGGGATATACCATTTAGGAGCCCATGTAAATTATTTCTACTAAATCACTGAGTAAGTTTGAAATGACTTTACAGCAAAGTTTCTCCCTCAGGTGTCAATTGTGTCCTGGTGCCCACTGAGCTGATCGGCCCTTTCGCTTCTCTGCCCGGCTTCATCTCTCTCAGCCCTACTTCAAAAGCAGATGATAAAGGCCATTCTCTCAGGCACATTTTCTAGCTGCAACTATTAGCTTTTTCTTCTCATTCTTTTTTACAATTAGAAAAAAAAAAAAAAGTAGAGCTCTTTTTCAAACTCATCGCATTCCTCCCGGCTGCAGATGGGGCCACCTGCAAGTCATTCTGCTCACTCTCCTTTTCGACAAAGTGGGGTCTTGGAAGAGGCAGGCATTGTGTTTTCTGCCCCTTGACTTCCCATCCTTGTGTCTATGGAAGGACACCCCAGAAACACACTTGTCACATTTTAAGCAAGTGGATGAAAAGTGAGATTTAGAAATTTCCTACCTTTTTTTTTTTTTTTTTTAAATTTCCTAATCAAGGGGCATTCTGTTTTGCCAGCTCCCCTCTGGTGGAAAAGGTGTTTGGGTCTGACAAGTGTCTCTCTCTTTGTGGCAGGGAGGCCCAGGGTGTGAAGACAGGCAGAGATGGACCAGAGCTGGCTTGTTCCTTCATTAATTCAATGACCATGAAAAGTAAACTTTCCTGACACGGTTTTGTGGTTCACTGCTTTTATTCCCCCTGTCCTCCCTGAGCACAGAACAATTTTTAACTTTACCTCAGTAATTAGCTAGCCTCAGACAGCTGAAATTTAAATCCCTCTGAGAGGTGGTAAAAACATTTTAAAGAGCTACAACTGAAACTGTTAGCCTATACCACATTTTTAGAAGCCTCTGAAATCCTTTCTTTTTCTTTCAAAAATCCTCCACTCTGCATTTGAAGAAACCTTGGCAGAGTAATAAATACTTAATTCTCGATAGATGGTTCCTAAATTGCTCAGGCCAACTTGTAAATAATCCAACCTACAAAGAAAAATGAACGACTTGATCCGCTTACTGTGCCCGTTAACAATCTAATTCCTAGAAACATCACACTTTCAAAACTTCACCCTAAAAATCTATTCCTTTCAGGCAAAATGCCAGTCACCCTATTAAAAATCCTGAAAAACGGATTGGTGATCAAGACAAAAACCACAGTCTATATTAGGGACTAGCCTCTGACTTTCCATTTACTGCACAGGCGAAGACTGGCTTCTTATGCGATCCATCAACCATGCTTTAAATGAACTGGTATAACACTGGCGGATTTCAAAATCACTAAGAAAGCCAACTTTGGAGAGAATTTACTGAGTAATGAACCCCCGTGGATTTCTTCACCACTCCATTCTTCTTCCTCAAAAGCTCATCTCCTGGGTCTCTTTCCCTAAATCGGTTCCCAGCACCCCGGGGCTCTCTGTCAATCCTTCATCTGGTTCTATCACCCCCGCTCCAGATCGCCTGCTTCTCCCCCCCTGTTGCCGCTGAGCTCCCAGCCTCCACCTCTTTCGAAACATACCCAAGATTCCTGCCACTCTCTTGAAACAAACTACTAATCTAAGAAACCAATCCTAATTCAAGTTCTAGGAGAGCGTCTGAAGGAGTCTGCTAGCCTTCTCTGTCTTCACGAGTCTCCTAGAGACGATACCCTGTCTTTACCTAAATCCTAGAAATGAGTCTAATAGTAGAGACTCCTTACCAGCCCAATCACAAGAAGAAGGTGGCTGCCAATTTCTCCCATGCAGTGGGCTGGCCCCGGCCATAAGTATATGTGTGGGAAATTGAATTGAAGTTAGTAAACCTAGTATTTACCCTGACCTAAAATTATTTACTTGGAGGTCTTGTTGATGCTTCTTTTCTGTCATGCTTTATAAACACAATTCTCTAGACTTATTTATGCTTTTCCTTTTTCAGCTACAGGAACTGTTCTCAGGGCACTCTCGCTCCACACAGGTGTGTCGTGATTGGTTGTGAGATGTCACAAGAAATTTGTTACCAGTAATAGTTTTTCTGAAGCTTGCAAAGTGTTTGGTTTCTTTTTCTAGGAAGAGAGTTTTCCAGGCTAGAGCAACCACCTCCTCATCTTGTTACGGCTAGAATAACCCTGACGGCACCCTGGAGAGTGTGGTGCACATGTGAAAGTCATCTACGGGGGATGAGCGGGAAGAAAAACCGTTGACAGACTCGGTGCTGCAGCGCTGGGTCCAGTAATTGAATATAAAGGAGATTACTGGGTATTTATTCCAAAGGGCTCCTGTTCAATTAAACCATATGCCCAGACAAGCAAGGCAGATAATTGACAGGGAGGAATAGGGCACCATGCTCACCTTGTGACTCAGAGAAGATAAAAAAAAAAGGGCAGTAGCTCCTCTGCTCTGACTGACCGCTGCCATGAGAGAAGGGAGCCCAGTGTTGCCAGTGCTCCCAGTTTTTCCAAAGAAACTAGAAACACAAATTTTAATGTGGAATCTCTCCATTCACAAATGTAAATATCTATGTAAAACATCCGATCAAATTCACCATTTGTTAAACTCTGTTCGGGCCAAATGATGCACAACCAGCCAGGTGGGTCTGCAGGCCACAGTTTGTAATCTCTCAATTCAACGAAACATGAACTAGCAAGACTCAGCATTCAAAGATGAGTGTGACCCAGTCCCTCATTGCAAGGAACAGATGTGGAAGAGAGGGGTAGCTCAAGCAACACACGATGCTTTATGAGAAGCACGAAGTGCCATTTAGGCCGGAAGTAGAGCAAACAGAGCTGGGAGAGCTCATGTGGCATCCCAGAGTTTGCTTGCGGCTTAGGCTTCTGACGGGGGCTGAGAAGAGTCTGGCACCGGAGCCCTCCCCCAGCAGAGAAACCTCCCCCAGCACATCCTGACTCAGTAGTACTGAGTGTTCTCAGTCAGCGCCAACATGAGCCTCTTGGGGGCTTTGTGAACACAGCCCCACGTGTACAAGGGTTACACGTGGATGACGTAGTTCCTTAGAGCAGGAAAAAGGCCTCCTCCTCTAGGCGGCTGCAACCCCATGACAGGATGCTCAGCTTGGCCAACAGACGACGGGATGCATTTCGTCCCGCAGTTGTGCATTTGGCTGGGGGCCATTTTGCAGGACATAAAATGTGAGGCACATTCACAGAGCAGCCCAGCTCCTTATCAACCTAGGTGTGCGTCTCCAGATGTGCTTTTTCTGAGCCTGGTAAAATGTAGACTGTGTTGAAAATTATTTTCCTGCAGCCTTCCTACCTGCCATGTAGATAGAAATCAGGAGCCCTTGGGATGTGGAGCTATTTAAAAATAAATGTGGCATATGTAACCATAGCAAGCGATTATATCAATTCTAAATGGACTTTGCCCTAAGAAAAATAAAAAGCCAAGCTTTGGGGTTTTATTTCATTTACCAAAACCCAAGTGAATTGAGCGTGATTGAAGTGCCTGTGTTTGGCTGGGCTCCTCTCTGTAATGCTGGCTTGTTGGACTGGTTTGAGTGGACCCAGCTGTAAAACTAAGAAGCCCCTCTGGACACAATCTCTTCCCAGATGCCAAAAATACCTCCTCTTTGAGAAGCTGGAGGAATAATTCTGCTCCAACAATAGGACATTCTTTCTTCTTGAAGGTTTTATTTTTTCAGGGAATAGGAATGGAGCAGGAGGTTATCCTCTGCCACAAGGCAATGCCCAGAGCAGGGACAAAGTCCTAACCTAGTTAGGAGACTGGGAATTTGATCCAGCATCCCAAAGAGAAAGTTGTTCTATTTTTCTTTTTAGACACAGCACCCTTGTCCCTATGGTATATTTACCGTGTGTGTGTGTGTGTGTGTGTGTGTGTGTGTGTGTGTGTGTGTGTTGCCAGATGGGTATGAGAATCACTGAGATTCTTGGAACCAGACTTTGTTTTTGTTTCTGAGGGCATCTCACTCACAGAGTTCTTTCCAAAACCCCAGTGCAGAAATATTTCACCAAGCCGCATTACAGCAACGGGGATTATGCTTGCGGGAGGCATGTACATTCTCTTCCTACACGTTGCCTTGTGGATTGTGGGGTGGCTGCAGCCTCTATGGAAGCCTACCCCTCCTTTTTGTTTCTTTCAGGGTGTACTCAGCAGTGCTCCCACACAAGCTTGTAAAGCGGATATCTCCTGGTTTTATTTTAGCTCCCCACTTAGTTTGGAACTCTTGCTTCTTGATTCAATTTGAACAACTGTGAGAGTTCAGATTGAAACAAAACAAAAAAGCATTACCTCTCTGTCTGATGTTGACTTTCAAATTGGCTTGAGGGCTCCTGGGATTAAACAGAAGATGTGTGGTATCTTCTTGTAAGGATCATTTTTCCTTTCTTTCTTTTTAATAGAAAATTTCCGACTGAGACACAGGCCGAAAAAGTCTGCTGAAAAATCAGCACATCTCATGTGGCTATTCCAATGGAAAATAAAACAGAAATGTAAATCCTGTACACACCTCGGTCCCTGTGCAGGAACCATGAATTTAGGAAGTTGGGAGTGGCAACTCCCCTCACTGGGGATCTAAAGTAATTAAACGGGCATTGACAAACCACACTCTGAATGGACTTACGCGTCACTAGGGACGTGCAGCCCCTTCCTTGGGAAGAAGGTGAAAATACGCATCCTGATGGCAAACAAGAAAGCTTTTCATTTGACTCTGTACTTATTTATAGCGTTTGCTACTTTCTGTCACATTTGAGCTCATCTTCCTTAGTCTAGCCATAAGGAAGCAATGTTATAGCTTGTTATGTCAAAGTTGTGAAGGAAGTACGTACCTAGCTGAAGAAAGCATGTTGTTATTTTTCTTAATTATTTCAGAAATGTCATTTCTGATACCATCCAGTCTTTTGTAACACTGAGGAGAAAATTGAATAACCGCCCATTTGCTGAGAACCACTTTAAAAAGTTTGCAGTCAATTTTTTCAGATGGCCATGAAACAATTCAATGATATGGGTAAGCTTGCAGGATGATAGGAGAGCCATTACATGTAATCAGGAAAAAATATGATGGCGTATACAGGCAGACTGTTTCACATAGTTCAGTTATTTTAGGTTAGGAAATGTTTTCTCTCAGGAAATGCCTCTAAACCAGGGCTACATTTTATTTAATGATATGGAAAAATTCCACAAAATATCCTTATGAGAAATGTATTTAATTTTCTCTTTTTAAGCCAGTCAGCAAGTAAAGTGAGCTGCGTATTGCTTGCATTACTAACACCGCCTGGCAGAGCACATTGAAATATGCCTGGTCATGCAGAGCACATTGGAGTACGCCTGGTCATGCAGAGCACATTGGAGTACGCCTGGTCATGCAGAGCACATTGGAGTACGCCTGGTCATGCACATGCAGAGGTAATGTTAGTTGGGAGCATTTGGGATGGCTGCTTAGCACTTTCCAGAAACTGATTGACTTCAGCTGCTAGAAATTTCTACCGGGATATTGACAGATGTTGAAACCCGGAGTAGACTCCCCTTGCCTTTTTCTGTCCCTAAGTACAGAGGAATCAACAGATGTGTATCTTAGCATCACTACACACCTTCTCCCGGCTTTACTGACTGCACTGAGGAAAGAGCATTGATGCCCTGGTCCTAAAGAGCAGTTGTCAACCTTGGCATCATCAGGGTAGGTGGAGGCGACAGGGCCGTGCTCTAAATGTGCAGCCTCCTTCCCTCCTGCTCTGGCTGCTATCCTAACTCAACTGATCTTTTTTAGCAGGTTTAATTACGAACAGGTCACATTCTGTCCTTCCCTGGATCATTCTCTTTGACCTTTGGTGGAGGTGGCTTGGCTCCACTGTGCTCTATAAACACCGCAAAGCAGTAATGACATTCTCAAAATATGTGGGATTCGGTTATGAAACCCACTGAGTTGACAGTGATAAAACAGTGCTCTAAGTTATCTTTTCCCCCTCTATTTACAATTTGTAAATTCTAATTTTTACTCCAGGTAAAAAGTAAATGGCAAAGATAGGCTGATTTTTTATAGAGGTAAATGTGATGGAAAATTCTTGGTGCAAAATGAAATGTATCTGATTTGAGATTTCCTTTCTTATTTGACCTTCACTCTTGCTTCCAGCTCAAGGCTACTTGCTTGAACACTACAAAGAGAATGTGTGTTTTTTAGAAGTCAGATATGCAAAGGAAGAATTGTATTGGCAGGGCTGTTTAGGCATTTTAATTCTATTAAAGCTGTCACAGGATAGTGTTTTTTATAGAATCAACTACAAATGTTAAATATGTACACTGTCTCAAGTTCGTACATGATTAGCAGATTAATAGAAAATTTATGTACTAACTAAGGGTATGAGCACAATAAAACAGTAGTCCTTGACCTTGGCGAAGACATTAATCACAATTGTTTATATTCCCCCCCAAGGTTAATTGTTGCAAGTTTTCAATGTGCTAATAGCTCTTAAGGAGGCTGTCAGCTATCAGTTAAAAATGAAGTATTATTGTTACATAGAAAGAGCTTCTGCCCTCCAGACTGTTGATTGACACTAGACCATGGGTAAACGTTGGGGTATAAGATAGGTGCAGACAGCCACTTGAAGCCAAATGTCTGTCTGACTTTATCTTAATCCAATGGGAACAAAAAGGAACCAGTGTCCTGCAACACTGTATATCATCTCTTTGACCTGGAGACAGATGTTATCTCAAGCTTAATAGGGGTTATTTTACACAGCGCTTTCATTTCCATGGAAAGTATACTGGTCTTCCCAACCAAGGACCAGGAGCTTCTTTTAAAGAAAAAGCTTGCAACAAAAATAAGAATCTCCCATAAATGTTCAAATACATGGTCCCGGACCAGGTGACCTGTTTCATTCTTAGCCAATATCGAATAATACCAAAATAAGTTGGCCATTGGCCCCATAATACAATAACCAATGGGTATGTGTGGTATTGCTCAGCAAGGGAAATAAATGAAGTCTCTTTTGTAGGTAATCAACTAATATCCCCTTGCTTTGGGTAGCTTCGGATTACCTGTAAGAGAGATTGACAGAATAATTTTTTATACTTGTGGAGAAAAATATAATTAATGATCATAAAATATATACCTCCATGATTTTTCTACTGAAATCTTTGACAATATTCTATATTTTACCTCTATGCAAAGTGAAAAGTAGTTTACAGTTTTACTAATTTTTTTTTTGGTTATTAGTTTCATAGTGTCCTTTTTCCTCCTTAGCACAGGTTAAAATTCGGAGTTGCTCAGAATTCATTTAGGGCTTCCATAGCTCAATAAAGGCTCTAATAATTTTTCTCTTCTAGTATAAAATAATGCTAGACTGTTCAATTTCATACCATGTATTGGACCATCCATCTTACAGTCTTTATTTGGAGTCTTAATCCAGAGAGGTTGCCTTAACTCTTATTACACTTGACTATCCTAAATCTTTTTGAGTAAAGCCACCACGATTAATTATACTCTTAAAGATAAATATTTTAAGAAATGTTTTAATATTGGCATATCATAGTTATTTGTCTCAACCATCTTTCCTGATTATAGAAATAATATATATTCATAATAGAAAATTGGGGGAAAAAACAGAAAAATATGTATCACTTTTAGAAAGTAATGTTGGATTAGTTATATTCTCCCCATTTTGTTGCACTTCTCCAGAAAGAATTTAAATTGAATATTGATTTCATTTTTTTGCTTCAGAATATGTCAAGATTATAACTGCATATTGGTTCAATTAGTCTTTGAAGCAAGTGTTTTAGAATTTAAGAGGCTCAGAGTTTTTAAGTTTCTTGTATCTCCTGAGGACAAAACACCTTTGTAGTTGCCAGAAATAATCCCTCTGCACTAATAGATGATGGGACCCAATTCTCAAAACTTTATTCAAGAAAAATTCCCAGTGGAGCCCAATGTTTAGGTAAGAATGCAGCACTGAGGCTGTATTTTATGTCTGGACCAATGCTATGGCCATTCACATGTGGGTCCTCCCGGGGCTCCACAATGAATACCATCTGGCTTTGGAGAGTTGAAACACTTACATGTCTTAAGTGCTACGTAATGGCTTCCTGGAAGACTTTATTCTCCAACATTTTACAAAAAAATGATTGCAGGAGAAATTTTTGTTTTGCCTTTAACTTCTTTTGTTGAAACTTCATCTCTTGAATTCTCAGCTTAGTATCATATTCTTTGTGAAATTTATCTTTAGCAACAGACTTCTTCATCCAGCTTCTAAACTACAATATGTAGTTTTCAAAAAGATTCTCAACAATCTATCTTCTGTACCACCTGCTATCTACCCCATCCCATTTGAATTTAATATATGTGCTTAATGCTACGATAGCTATAATTAGAGACAGGTGGTTTTTGTTTTCTACATTTTATTTGATAGAATTTTCGGGTGATTTTTTTTTCTTTCCTGAAGAAATCATTCCTCAACTTCTTCACACAGGGATTGCTCTTTCTTGCCCTTACACCTTACTTTTCAAAAGTGTAGTGACCTTCAGTGCCTTTAGCTCAACATGTTTATACAACCGCAAGGCTGATTCTAGGCTGCTGAGTGTTTTTTATGTGTGTGTTTTTGTTTTCGTTTCTTGTCTGTGCTAAATTTGTCCACTGGGCTGTTGCTGCTGCTGCTGACCATGCCAAAAATTGTAGAATTGTAGACTCTCAGTCACTGTAGGAAGGCTTCTCTCGGGTTCATTTTGCATAGTCGTTCTTAATCTGGTGTATTTTTGTTTAACCAAGGGGAATAAATTATAAACTCCTTGAAGACAAGGACTGTAGCTTATTAATATTAATCCCAATATTCACAGTGCTTAGCACAGTGCCTGATATAGGAAGTACTCATAAGCATTGAAAAAGAGACTGAATGAGTGTCCCTTGACTTTACAACGACTCAAAATGTTCACTTTTTCTCAAGCTGACTTTTATTAGTTTATGGTAATATATATATATCGTCTACAGACAGTTTTAAATATATTAAAATGGCAGAAGTAATTTTGGGAGTGAGCTTTAGTGCTTTTGCTAAAGCAAAACCGAAGACGTTTCCATTTAGAACATAGAAGTAGTCATGATGCTGTTGCAAGTGGAAGCGGAGATTACAGAGAAGAACTTCATTACGGTTGTTCTGAAATGCTGTGTTGTCCTGCGCTACTCAGCCCAGAGGTGGCATGCGGCTGGAATCTATCAGTCCGCCGTTGCCCTGGACCACATACAGTTCCTGATTAACTTTGGAATATTTGCATTAGATGGTGCTGTTGATATGTTGCACTCCTGTGGAAGAGATAAATTTGAAATTAACAAAAACTGTCACTGTTTTCCAGGAGAGGCTTGTGGTGTCAATGGGGTCACCACTAGACCAGGAACTGTTGTAGAGATTTTGACACATCATCATCTCTTCGTGCTTGTTTGGTTTTTTGGCTTTAAAAAAAATAATCTACCAGTAATAACAGTGCTGGCTTATCAGGAAGGTAAAATGATAAATTGATATCAATGTACTTCAAAATGTACAAAACACCCAACAAATATTGTTATCAGGTAGGCTCAGTCTGCTAATCTCTTCCAGCCGTCCATTCCACGGAGCAGCCAGGGATGGGGAGGAGTGCATGCCAGTCATTTTCTCTTATATGTGTCACCAGGGTGTGTAGGCAGATGAGGCCCTGGGACTCAGCATGAGTATGAGTCCATTTTGTTGAAGAGACCTCAGGTTCAAAAATTCCCCAAATTCCTGTAAGTTGAATATTAGATAAGAAACGAACAAACAAAAACAAAAACAAGCAAAGAAGCCAACAACATCCTGAGAAGGATGTGAAGACTATGTGGTGGGAATTGTCCCTTATCCTGGTATGACTAGTCCCTTCTGACAGGAAAGACCTGCCCTGAGAAGCTGACCCTGGAGGATTGCACGGCTCCTCTCCCTCCCTGCAGTTCTCAGGGGTTCCGAGTGTGGTCGTGGACCAGGAGCATCTTACTAAAAATACAGATTATCGGGTCTACACACACACACAGCGTATCAGATGCTCAGCGAGTGGGACCCAGCGATCTGTGTTTTAACAAGCGCTTCAGGGGATTCTGATGTGCAGGGATTGAAAACTACTGGTTTAAATCAGGGAGAAGTACAGAGGCTGATCAGTCTCCTATTCGGTGAAAATGGCACATTTCAGTCTCCGAATGAGAGTCAAAAAGACATGGTCTGAAATCCCCCGAATAGTCTTTGACACTTCTGGCCTATCAAGTTGTTCTTTTTGCCTTTCTTTTATCTCCCTTGTGTGCATGGAAAACTCCCATTCACCCTTTACCCTGTTCAAGTGACATTTCTTACGTGAAAACTTTCCTGACCTGCCTCCTTCCTACTCCAAAAGCTATCACAGAGTTATTTGTACCCTCCTCTATGTGAATTTCGTCATTTGTACTTTTGAGAACCACAGATAATTCTCTACATTTTTCCTCCTTGGCCTCATTCCCTTTATCCTCTTTCTCAGCCAGCCCCTAAAGTGTCAGTAACCTCAGGGCTCTCTCGTTTATATTCTCTCCCGGGACAGTCTCATTCATTGGCATGGCTTCAACTACCATCATTTAGTTAATGATTTTAAAATCCACATCTCCAACCTAAACATCTTCTCTGAGCTCTAGAGCCATATTACTAAAGCCACTTGGACATCTTCACCTCAGAAAACCAGAGTGAATCTCAAAGTCAACGTGTCTAATATGGAAATGAAACATCTTTTCTCACCCCGTACACCCAACCCCCCATTTGCTTCACCTCTGTTTTCTCTCAGAGGTTGTCACTGCCATTCACTCTGTGAACAATACTGGGAATCTGGGAACCATCTTGAACTCCTACCTTGCCCTCTCCCCCAATATCAAACTGTCACCTACTGTCATTTTATAGAACTTACCCCCATTAAATCTCTCACAAAGAAACTAGAATAGTTTCCTAACTGGTCTCCTAGCCTAAAATTAGTTCCTACCCCTATGCCTATAATTCAATCTGTTCACTTCAGGCAGAGAGGTCATTCTAAAATGTAAATCTGAGTATAGCACTGCCTTGTTTAGAACCTTCACGGCTCCATATTTTATATTCAACAGGAGAAGGACCAAACTCACTCCTCTGGGTCTTGGCTACCCGTTCAGCCTTAACTCCCCCCCACCCCACATCTTATTAAGAAAATGTTCAAGCTTATAGAAAAGTTAAAAGAATTTTACAGTGAACCCTCCCATACCCTCTACTTAGATTATGCCATTAACATTTTACTATACCTACTTTATCACATAACAGTCCATCTATCCACCCCTTAATGCATCTATCCATCCATCTTATTTGTTGATGTATTACAAAGCCAGTTCAAACATCAGTATACTTCTCCCCAAACATTTCAGCATGCATATCATTAGCTGAGTTTCAGTATTTGTTTACAGGGATTTTATTTGAGGCAAATTTACATATAATGAAATGCACAAATCTTAGGTAAACATTCTCTGACAAACGTATGTACCTGTTTAACCCAAACCCCTATCCCAATGTAGAACATTACCAGCAATGCAGAAAGCCACCACATGCCCATTTCCAGTATATTGTTGCTTAACTCAGGCACTCACTTTTCTGACATTTTCCACCATATCTTAGTTTTGCCTTTTCTAAAATTTCTGAAAGTCGAATCTTTGTGTGAGGATTCTTTCCTTCAGCATTGGTTTTGAGATTCATTCAATATAGTCCTCTCATTTTTTTTTTTAAAGAGAGCATGAGTGATGGAGAGGCAGATGGAGAGGGAGAGAGAATCCAAAGCAGGCTCCATGCCCAGTGAGGAGCCCAACGTGGAACTCAGTCTCATGACCCTGAGATCATGACCTGAGCCAAAATCAAGAGTTGGATGATAAAACGACTGAGCTACCCAGGAACCCCTTAGTTGTCTCTCTTTTTATTGCTGAGTAGTATTCCATTGTACGAATAGAGCAGAGTTCTTTTCTATATGATTCTGTTGATGAACTACTTCCAGTTTTTAGCTGTTATAAATAAATCTATGAACATTATCATAGATGCCTTTGTGGACACATGCTTTAATTTCTTTGAGTAAATACCTAGGAGTAGAATTTCTATAGATAGACATAAAGTAGCTTGTACCTCCTCTAGATTGTACCATTTTTTTTGCTCCTACCAGTACCAGATGAGAGATCTGACCACTCTACATCTTTGTCAACTTTTGGTATTCTTTGTCTTTTTAATGTTAACGTTCCTTGTGGATACGTAATGGCATTTCATTGTAGTTTTAAGTTGCATTTCTCTGACGACTAATGATATTAAACATTTTTTCATGTACTTTTGGCCATTCCTATAACTTCTTTCGGAAAGTGTCTTCAAACCCCCTCCTTATTGAGTTATTTGACTTTATGTTACTGAGTTGTATAAGTTCTTTATATCCTGGATACCAGTCTTTTCAGCAGATATATGTTTTGCAAAGATTTTCTTCCAGTCTTCAGTTTGCCTATTCATTTTCTTAGCAGTGTCTTCTGGTGAGAGAAACTTTTCATTTGATGAAGTCAACTTTATCATTTTTTTTTTCTTTCATGGTTCGTGATTTTTTTTGCCTATCTTTAAAAAAAAAAATTAACCTGCCTCCAAATCATAAGGATATTCTCCTACCTTTCAAAATTTATCTTCTAAAAGTTTATGGTGTTAGCTTTTATGTTTAAGTCTACTATCCATCTTGAATTAATTTATGTGTATAGTGTGAAGGAGGGGCCAAGGTTCACCCTTTTTCCATGCGTATATCCAACTTATTGATATTTATTTCCTTTCATTTATTTTACCATTTATTGATAAGAATGTCCTTTCCCTATTGGATAACTTTGGCATCTTGTTGAAAACGAAAGGACCACCTAAGTGGGAGTCTATCACTGTAGCCTCTACTCTGTTCCATTGCTCTGTCAATCTTTATTCCAGTATCACAGTGTCTTGATTACTGTAGCTTCCCAGAATATTGAAATCAGGTAGTGTAAGTCCTCCAACTTTGTTCTTCTTTTTCAAGATTGCTCTGAATATTCAAAGTCTTTCACATTTCCATATAAATTTTAGGATCACCTTGTCAATTACAAGAAAGCCTGTTCATTGAGCCTTAACTTTTGATGTGCCACACTCCATCTCCACTGTTCCTACAGACTAGAGAGAGTGAAGAAATTGCTTTTTTTAATAAACTCTTAGTTAAATAGGGTTTTGGCCAAAGGACAGATGTTTTAAAACACTCTATTTAAGGTTTGTTTTTAATTTCAGGTTAAAAAAAATTCCTCTTTCCATTCTGACAAAATACATATGGCCCCATTTTACAGTGACTATTTTTCTACAAGGACAGGTAAAGGAATGAAACTAAACGCTGCACTATATTTTAATGTTAGTAAAAGAGGATTTTCCCATTTTTTTACCACAAAATTGTTTCTCAGGAGTCTCTCTGTCTCTTTTCTTAAAATATTTATTTATTTATTTTAGAGAAAGTGAGAGAGAGAGAGCACATGTGCAGGAGGATGGACAGTGGCTGAGAATCTCAAGCAGACTCCCCACTGAGCATGGGGCTCAGTCTCACGACCCATGAGATCATGACCCATGAGATCGTGACTTGAGCCAAAACCAAGAGTCAGACGCTTAACCAACGAGCCACCCAGGTGCCTGCCTTGGGAGTCTCTTTTAAAAGGATTATACATTTGGGTCTTGCTGATTTTCTTCTTCATTCTCTTCCTCCTCCCCTTTTTCGTCATTTTCACCTTAATCATTACAACATCACAGCTCACATTTATTGAGCCCTTACTCTGTGCCGCCAAACCTGTGCTAAGGGCTTTATTCATATCTCATTTAAACCTCACATCAGCCCCTTGCTATTGTGTTCACTTTAAAGGTGAGGAACCTAAAGCTTAGTGAGATGAAGGACTTTCTCGAGGTCCAGCAGAGTAAGTGGTGGTGCTAGGGCTCAAACTCAAATGTTTCTTACTCCAAAGACTGACATTTTAGGCATCTTCTATAAAAGAATGCTTTACTAAATCTATGCAATAGTAGTTCCTTTGTCCATCCTAGGATAATTTAAAACGTTTATCATCATGGCTGCCGTTTCTGTAGCAAAGTACAGTGCGTACCCTGAAATCGTCAGATACTCCCCAACTTCAGCAGTCATGCAGTCTGAAGACATCTGGAAAACAAAGTTGGTTCGATTGGTGTTTGCATTACATGGGGTTTTGAGCCAAAGTAATTTAACCTTCCACTTTTCTCTTCACAGTGGTAAACTATTTTCATAGTGTCGAAGGATTGCTTTATACATCATGTATGTCTCATTCCAGTCCTAAACTATCTTTATGTATAACTCAAAGTAAAGCTTGTCATGCCCCACTGATTTCTGTCACCCAAACATGTTGCTGAAATTCCAATTATGATGCCTCTTTCTGACTCAGCCATGTAAATTCAATCCTACAATCTGGATTTTTTTATTTCACTATTAGCATAGACATAGTCATTAATATATTTTCACATTAAGCTACATAGAACACTTTGTACGGAACTCTTTGTTTCGCTAAGAATGGAGCATATGCCTCATTTTCCTTGCTCCTGAGAATCCAAACTTTCCTTAAAAAGAAATATTTATGTATACACACACACACACACACACACACACACACACACATACATATACACAAACTCTAATACAACCACATAGGTACCATTCTGTGCTTTTTAACTGACTCTCAAATGGGGAATTGAAATCTTACCAGGTGTCTATATTGATATAGAATAACTACTGCCAAGATCAGAATGATGATGTCTTCACTTGATATAAACAGAGAAGTGTTAAAGGATTCATATTCTGGGATCCTTGAGAAAATGGCTTTTTCTGAAGGTAAATGGTAAAGGAAGACAGAGCAATGACTGAGAGGAAAATATACTTTGTTTATTAAACACTGGCTACAAATAGGCCTCTATCACAAGTTCATCAGATGATGAGAAATACATTATTGCTCAGATTGAACATGAATACATTAGTTGGTATAAATACTGTTTTTGAAGATGTGAAATTAAATACGGGAATTTTTTCCTTTATCCATTCATATTTGTAAGCTTAATGACTTTGGTTGAAAGCATGATGAAAAAAAGTTGGTGCATTCTCAGCTTAATTTTATAAAGATCACATAATAATGGTGACAGGTGGAGCCACGTGGGGGTGGAGGCAAATTGGACTTATGTCCCAGACGTCAAAGACGTGCTGCAGACATCAGGGAAATGTCTCGTGGTTGGGAAAGGTACGGAAACTCAGCAGGCTGGTCTTTGATACCTAGGGCTTTCATTTTTAATTAAAGAACAGAACTCTGGTGAAAAGTCATCATATCATCCTATCTTATACAGGGCTTGGATGATAGCTCTGTAAAGGAGATGATTGGGAATATGCCTAACATAGTGTCTATAAAGTTCTACATATCTAATAAAATAATAAAAATTAACATTTATTGAACATCATCTCAGCGATTACTCATGACTCTGTGAAGGAGGCACAACTGTTATCCCCATTTTGCAGATGAGAGAATGGGTTCTTAGAACAGTTGAATAACTTCTCCAAGGTCACAAAACTAGGAAGTGGGTGATATAGGAGAAGTAAACAGAATATCATCTTGAAGACTGTGCATCTACCACAGTGTCATATTCTCAGAACTTTTTTTCCTCCTTGAGGATAGACTAGATTCCTAACTTATATTTTATGAAGAACTTTATCATATACTGTGAGTTAGAATTATTTCTTTCTCCATATGTATGACCTCATTGAAATAAAACCCTAAATGAGCTTTATCTCCATTATCTTTTCTTCCAGCCATGGAAAAATGTCTCTTCCTTTCTTTGACAACATGCTATCATACCCCACAATTTTCCCAACTTTAGAGTCTGGAGACTCTTCCTAATGTCTCTTTGTATTCTCTATTGCAATAGCCCAAAGCATTTGTTCTCCTCTGAGTAGGAACATGAAACAGCTGCTCACTGTCACTCATATAATAGTTTTTTCAGACACTCAGAAACTAATTGCTAACATTTCCTGCCCCTACCTTTTCTTTTCTGAGTCAGATAATTTGCCCTGCTCCTTCTCTTTGTCCTCCTCCTCCTCCTTCATATATAAATTACTTCCACATAGAGCCTATTTCCAAAATTGCTAATCATTTTTGTTCCGGTCCTCCAGACTCTTTCAGCATCTGGATGTTCAGTGGGTGTCATGAAGACATTGCCATATAGTACTGAAATTATGGCATCTGGGAAAAATTTTAAACATGTCCACAGGAATATTTTCTGTTGTTTTACAAATTACAGGCAAAACATTAAAGAAAATGATGGTTTTCCCAGTTCTCAGATGGTGTTTTGTCTAAACTAATGCAAGACAAGAAAGGTGGAGTGGTTTGTATTGTTTTCCCTGCATAGAAAAGATGTAGTCATTTTGGAAAGATGCTATGCTCTCTAAATTTAGTAATTATTCACATTTGTATATCTGAATGTAGAACATGAGGGATGCCAGTCAACTATAGACATTTAGAGGTGAAAGAAGTTATCACTTAAAGGAACCAGGCAAGGCTTCACAGAGGTAGCGTTTGTGATGGATCTTAAAGAATAAGTAGTACTATGACATAAAGAACTTGGAAGGAAGAGAAGTTCAAAGTGAAAAAGCAAAACTTGAAGAAATGAAAACATTTTCTTTGGAAAAGAGGAAATGGTTCCATTTTGTGTCATCCACTTCAGTTGGTGTGTCAAGAAACACTAGACAGTAAGGCTGGAAATGGATACTGGGGGTAGATTATTTAAGATATTTAAGCAAAATTGAGTTTCCTTCAGGAAAATAATTCTGGCAATGGAACACATGATGAGTAGAGAGATTATCAGTAGGGAGAACAGTTTTGAAGTTGATGCTATTGTGATAACAGGACTGATATATATTGAGGACTTATCATGTACCCAGGAGATAGTCAGGAATATAAAGTGTAATGTGAAAAGGCTAAGGTTCCAAGAAAATGAAAAATAAGAAATGGCCTTTGGATCTGATGATTAGGAGATCATTGACTACCTTTGAGTGGAAAGTTATCAGGAGAATGGAGAAAAATGAATAGACAGGAGTGAAGCAAAGGAAAGTGACATGATGGCAACTTGAGGGTCAAGGGATGTTTTCTTGTTAGTTGGTTTGTAGGATGTGAGACTTAAACTTTTTTTGGCTAATATAGTGGGGCTAGTAGAGAGAGACACATTAAAGACTCAAAAGAAATGTAAGTCGGTGAGAAAATGTGACAAAGATGAAGGCATGGTCTTGGTAAGCATAGGAGGGCCGTCTTCTGAGGTAACAACAAAGAGAGAGTAAAAGAATCAAAATATGGAGAGATTTTGAGGTCAAGAAGGGAGAAGTTGAGGGAGCTCACATTGTCTGGCATTAATATTTTAGTTAAATGGATGGGGAATCCCCTGTGTTGGGGGTATGATGGGAATAAATGGTGGCTGGATTTTAAGGAGCAAAGATTTGGTATAAGCTCCATGGAAAAACAATGAAGAACAGGTAAGAAATCGTGAGCGCCCAGCCAGGACGGATGAACAGCACATGTGCATAATGAGCACTTGTAGGATACTTAATGCGATAACAGCAAAACATCCCATAAATTCTTCATTTGCTTGATGATAATTTCATCTCTCATATATAGAGGAATTGATCAAGGAATTAGTAATCTCTTCCTAATTCTGATCATCAGGAACAGTGATTATGTCACCTGAAAGTGTGTAGCATAGTTGGACAGATAGCCTGAATATTAGGCAAGGCAATGTCTGGAAAGTACCATGAGCTTAGCAATATATGAATATAAGAATATAGGAGAGGCACATAACCATCGTAAATGTAGAAGAGAAGCATAAATCTATTTTAAAACTGACACAAAGACCAGCTAAGAATAAATTTGAGGAGACATGACTTAACAGGAGCATAAGTTAAATGATTTAGGGGAATTGACATATATCCCTTATATAGCACTGATACAATGTAACCAATGTGAACTTGGACTGTATTACTAAAATTAGCAGGCAGAATAAAGCACAACCATCCTATCAGATTGAGTTTTGGTTGCCATCTCCAAATGATATTAAATATAACTCTTCTATTGTCTTGAATTTTTGCAACAGGCCTCAAAGACATGACTAATAGAAGAGGTATCAAGTTCTCCCATATCCCAAAGGGATGTGCTAGATCGCTTCTGTGGAACATGCTAAGAGACCATACGTCCAGTTTGGTCAACATGAGCCCATCACCCACCTCAGGAGTAGACAAAAGAGGAGCACAATCTCCTTAAGCCAAGAGAGGGAGGCTTCAAGACAACTCCTTGAGAGCTTGGCACATATCTCCCAAAGCCTGGTGCACAGAGACGCTCACATCCTTATATCCCCATGAGTCTAAGATGGACAATTTAGGTGTAGGGACCTCTGAGGAGAACAGCAATGAGAAGATAATGTTGGGAGGGAACTCTACAGTCGCTAGCTGTAGGGAAAGTGTAGTATTCTGGGCTACAGGAGATTTTTGGGCTCCCCACAGCAGGAAAACACAGAACTAGAGGGGCAATGTGCCCAGAAACCTAAGGCATGACCAAGGTTGTAAGTGGCTAGCAGAGGAGAGGAACCACTTTCAGATCAGTGCTTCTCAAACTTTAGCCTGCATTAGAATCACCCAGGGGGCTTATTAAAACAGATTCCTGGGCCATACTCCTAGAATTTCTGACTCCTTAGGATGGAGGGGCCCCAAAATGTTATTTCTAACAAGTTCCCAGGTGATAATAACTTCATCATTTGTGGACCACACTTTTGAGAAGTTTAGATGTCACCGCAGGGCATCTCAGAAGAACATGTGAAAGTACTACATACGAGAAAGAATAAGCTTTGCATATCCATTATGCCTAGAAATCATCAACAGACTTAACTGCACCAACCAGTTTCCCTTAGTCTTTTCTCCTCCAGTGCGACCCTGGAGTGGTTAGAAACAGCAGCTAGGATGAAGGAGGAAGAGCTATGATACAGAAAAGCAGACAACCATACTCTGTTCCCCAACTTCATGATTCAAAGACTGAGTTAGATCTGAGCAGGAACAGGGGATAATCTCTTCTGGATGTGTATTTGGAATTTTAACTAAACTGGGGTAGATTGGACTGGAGTTAGAGAGCTCTTAGATTTGTGGTGCCCAAACAAAGGAACTAATATTATTTCCCAAAGTAGAAAAGCTATGGTGTCTGTTTCAGATTTTGTACCCTGATGGAAAAGAACTGGTTTGAGAAGAATGGGTACAAGAATAAACTCAATTGAGACAAGCATGTTTAATCAGTCAATTACACACATCTTAAGAATGGTATTTCTTTTATTTTTTTTAATTTGCAGACATTTATTTTTATTTTTTATAATAATTTTTATTATGTTATGTTAGTCATCATACAGTATATCCTTAGTTTTTGATTTAATGTTCCATGATTATTGCATGGTGCACTGGGTGTTATACACAAATAATAATAAAGAATGGTATTTCTTAAACTCTTAGCAAATCCAGTGAAGTACAGCCAGGACAACAGGACCCTGGAAACCTCACCAGAAAAGCACCCCTACAAGGAGATGGGGAGCTTCAGCCTGGAGAAGATTGAGGAGGCATAATGCCACACTTAAAGTATTAACAGACCATCTTGTCAAGGAAGGAGTAGCCTTCTGTGTGGTGGCAAAGGCCACAATGAGCTTAAGTTAGTGAAAGTTAAGAGAGGAGTCTGCTCAGGTTCCATGTAAGGAAGACAACAATTAAAGCCATATTAGTGGTACCAAGTGATGGACACCTGACTGGAATGTCGAGTTTTACACATGGCGGAACATAGTTTTGGATGGACTCTACGCATATCAGCTCTCCAGCAACATTTTGTGGCAGGTATGGTGACGGGCAGGGCGGGGTCATCAGGACTCACCTGGTTCCCTGTCCCTGCTTCCCTCCTTGTACTTCAGCTGAGACTGCCTAAGGCTTCAGGACTACTCCCAAAGTAGCCTGGGGGTGACTCGGGGTTCTGATGAGGGCAATTGCTCACTCATGGTTTTAGTCCCCATTAGTTGAAATTTGGTAAATGGGCCTTTGCAGTTAGGCCTTTCTAAGACAATGTGACAAACTGGTCAGGATGACTGGATCCTGAATGGTATCCAAGGCTCTGCCCTGCTCTTGCCATTCGCCCCCCCCCCCCAGCCCTGTGCAGTCAGGCCTTCTGTTGAAATAACCGCCCAGGGGGAATGGGTGGGAAACCAGGGAAGTCAGAGATAGGAGGAGTCTGACATGAGTCCTTGACACATGGGGAGTCAAAGTGCAGGAGGGAAACTGGAAAGACCGGGAGCATGTACAGTGACAGAGGTGGAAGGAAGAGAGGGTGACATGATTTTGCCCCTGACTGCGAAATGCAGAAGTTTGTTTGTTAGGCCGGTTATGAGAGTTATGCCAGTCAAAATTCTGAGCAGACAGAAAGGCATTGTGTCTCTCTTCCAAATGTTGACATAATCATATAATAATCCAGGATCAAGAAATTCCTAATCCTCCATCTAAAATAGCTTCCAAATGTCCACAGGGTGCAGTAAAGTGTTCGTGGGATCAGCTGACCACAGGTAAGTGATTGTGACAGCTGCAGACCTCAGCATTTACTCAGTGAAACAATGGCTTTTAGACAATGTCTTTCCAATTTGTTTTCAACATTGCAGCCAGAGTGCTCTTTTCAAAACACAGATCTGATCATGTCACCAACCTCCTGAAAACCCCTGAATGGCTTCCCACTGTTCTTGGAATAAAGACCAAATCCTTAACTAGGAGCTGCTTAGGCTAGGCCCCTGTGGGGGTTAAGCGTGGGGCTGGGGTATTGCTCTGGGTATGCTCTTCCCTGGGTCTCGAATGCTCTCCCCCTTTCTCCATTAGCTTCAACTGAACCTTGTTCGTTTGATCTCAGCTCAAAGAGCCCTTTCTGCACCCCCACCTGGGCTCCTTTGTTCTTTACTTTTTATAGGACTCCATTCTTTCCTTTTAAAGCACTTACCTCAGTTTGTAATACATTCATCAGTGCCGCGATTGGTTGACTGCTCTCCCATCCCCACTAGCCCCTCAGTTCCATGAGTGAGAAAGGTCTCTTTTTGTTCACCATCTTCTCCTAGAGCCTAACATTGTGCCTGGCTCATGGGAGGTCCTCAATGCCTTTTTTGCTGAATGAGTAAAAGGACTGCCTAAATTGTGCTTTCCTTCTGAAATTTTGAATTCTATAAAGGGAGGAAAGTGTTAACCAGGCATCAGAGCAAAATTCTTAGTAATATTTCCTCTGCTTCCATTCAGTGATTTATTTTAAAATGCAGAACCCTGTGAGCTCTAATCTTCCTTTATATTATATAGAAATCAGTTCATCAAAATAACCCTCTAAATCTACCTGGTATTCTCACTTATTCCCCATTTTCTCTGGAATGAATTTGAGTAGTCTTTCTTAGGGTTCATCTTTTGGGAACTTGTATAGAGAACATTTTATTTTAGGTTAATTCAGTTGAGGTTTTATTTAAAGGCACCGGAAGTTACGGACATTGACAGGTAAATGTTTATGAAAAGGTAATATACGTGCACTCTGTATGTGTGTGTGTCTATCAGTCCATCTAAAAATATGTGTTTTCACGACCTGAAGTAGAAAAGATTGGATTTAGGTAAGGAGGTCATTACAATGTTGACGTTTCCACCCCCAGACTCTTACCCTCTCCAGCTAAATTCTGAAGGATTTGGTGGAATAAGCAGGCAGTCGTGATTTCCTGATGACTGACTGAAGGACATGTTACTTCCCCTCCTAATGAAATCCTCAAATAGTGAGTCATAATGCCAGAGGCGCTGTTCTCCAAGATTCCATCTCTGCCTATTTTCTAAGCCAAATTCTGAAAAGAGCACAAGCCTAGATCCAGCCCTTCAGATCTCTGTGTGGGACTGAAGTATACATTTCCTTTCCAACTTCTCATTTTCTTTCTGCAGCAGAACTGACATCCACTGGGCAGGAGTGGTCAACATGATGACCATGATGGCAACAGAAAATAAAGAATTTATTGTTATTTGCTGACTGTGCCATGGTGGTGAATGTCTTTCAGAAAGCCACAAAAATGGACATTTACTGAGTCGTGAAAGAGCCCAAGTCAAATAATCTAGACAAACAACCTCTACTATGACTATCTACAAATGGCCACATGTTCTAGAAATCTGGTTATTTCCTTTTAAGTATCAATCTGGTACTTGCCCCTTGGAAAAGAAATTTTCTTAAGGTACATGGAAAGAGAAAACAGACATTTCTTTTGTTCTACAACACCCTCTAGTTTTGTCATATTTCTCACCGTACTTTTACTGCTGGGTTTCTTAAAGAGTGGGTCTACAACTATTTTTTCCTATTTTTTCCTCAACTCCTTGTTTGTCCAATTTTTTCCTCACCTCCTTGTTTGTCCTCCCACTCAATGACTAAATGGCTCTTACAAAGATTCAAGAAATCTCCTCTAATCACTTTTTAATATTACTTTCCTACAATCGTCCGGAGTTAGCCGTTCTTATTCTATCCTCCCTAAAGCTTCTAGTTTCACTGATCCCAACTTGCCCCTGAAGCTTCAGGATGACAGTGCTCTGAGGAGATTCTCTTCTTCATGAGACAACTTTCTGGAGTTTTAGCTGTCTGTGCCCAAACACCCTCAACCCAAATACCCAGGCTTGTTTGGGTTTCCTTTCTCTTTCTTTCAGTTCTCATTCATCATCATTTTCGACTATCACCTTTTTAAGGTGAATCCCCAAATTTTCTTCCCTACCACTTTTTCAGAGCTTCACCCTCACAACTTGATCATCTAGTTGAATATCCCTCTATCAATGGCTGTCTTGCTAACACTTCCCTATCATGTTCCCTGTGCCGCCTTCCCATCCCTCCGAGTCAATGTTTACTCCTCACTGAGACTTGAAAGCTCATGTTTGCCTTTGACCACCTTCCCACACAGTGTCTGTATCCTATCAGTTACTGAAGTCTTCTGTTTTAATTTTTTTTTATTCAAGTATAACTAACATCAAGTGTTATGTTAGTTTCAGGTGTACAATAGAGTGATTCAGTGATTCTATACACTACTCACTGCTCATCATGGTAAGTGTGCTCCTTAGTCCCCATCACCTATATCCCCCATCCCCCACCCACCTCCCCTCTGGTAACCATCAGTTTGTTCTGTAGAGTTAAGGGTCTGTTTTTTGTTTGTCTCTTTTTCTCTTCATGTGTTCTGTTTCTTAAATTCCACATATTAGTGAAATCATATGATATTCGTCTTTCCCTAACTTATTTCTCTTAGCATTATACCCTGTAGGTCCATCCATATTGTTGCAAATGGCAAGATTTCATTCTTTTTTATGGCTCAATAATAGTCCATTGTGTGTATATACCACTTCTTCTTTATGCCTTTATCTATTGATACGCTTGAGTCACTTCCATATCTTGCCTATTATAAAAAATGCTGCAGTAAACATAAGGGTGCATATATCTTTTTGAATCAGTGTTTTTTCATTTTCTTTGGGCAAATACCCGGTAGTGGAATTACTGAGTTTTTTAAGGCTCCTTTNTTTTTTATGGCTCAATAATAGTCCATTGTGTGTATATACCACTTCTTCTTTATGCCTTTATCTATTGATGGATGCTTGAGTTACTTCCATATCTTGCCTATTATAAATAATGCTGCAGTAAACATAAGGGTGCATATATCTTTTTGAATCAGTGTTTTCATTTTCTTTGGGCAAATACCCAGTAGTGGAATTACTGGATATATGGTAATTCTATTTTGAGTTTTTTTTTTTTAAGATTTTTTTATTTATTTATTTGACAGAGATAGAGACAGCTAGCGAGAGAGGGAACAGAAGCAGGGGGAGTGGGAGAGGAAGAAGCAGGCTCATAGCAGAGGAGCCTGATGTGGGGCTCGATCCCACAACGCCGGGATCACGCCCTGAGCTGAAGGCAGACGCTTAACCTCTGTGCCACCCAGGCGCCCCCTATTTTGAGTTTTTTAAGGCTCCTTCACACTATTTTCCTCAGTAGCTGCACCAGCATACATTCCCACCAACAGTGCACAATGGCTCCTTTTTTCCATATCTTTGCCAACACTTGTTATATTTTGTGTTCTTTGTCTTAGCCATTCTGACTGGTGTGAGGTGATATCTCAATACAGTTTCAATTTGCATTTCCTTGATGATGAGTGATGTTGAGCATCTTTTCATGTGTCTGTTGGCCATCTGGATGTCTTCTTTGGAAAATGTCTATTCAGGCCCTCTGCTTATTTTTTAATTGGATTATTTGGGTTTTTTGGTGTTGAGTTATATCAGTTTGTTATATAGTTTGGATATTAACCCCTTACTGAATATATTATTTGTAAATATATTCTTCCGTTCAGTAAGTTATCTTTTTGTTTTGTCAGTGGTTTCCTTCACTGTGCAAAAGCTTTTGTATTTTGGTATGGTCCCAGTACTTTAATTTTGTTTTTGTTTCCCTTGCCAAAGGAGACATAACTAGAAAAATATTTCTATGGCTGATGTCAAAGTGATTACTGCCTATGTTTTCTTCCAGAAATTTTATGGTTTCAGGTCTCAGATTTAGGTCTCTATTCTATTTTGAGTTTACTTTTGTATATGGTTTAAGAAAGTGGTCCAATTTCTTTCCTTTGCATGTATTTGTCAGGTTTTCCCAATACCATTTGTTGAAGGGACTGCTGTTTTCCCATTGTATATCTTGTCTCCTTTGTCATAGATTAATTGACTGTATAATCATGGGTTTATTTCTGGGCTCTCTAATATGTTCCACTGATGTATGTGTCTCTTTTTGTGCCAGTACCATACTGTTTTCCTTACTACAGCTTTGTACTACATCNTTTCCCTTGCCAAAGGAGACATAACTAGAAAAATATTTCTATGGCTGATGTCAAAGAGATTACTGCCTATGTTTTCTTCCAGAAATTTTATGGTTTCAGGTCTCAGATTTAGGTCTCTATTCTATTTTGAGTTTACTTTTGTATATGGTTTAAGAAAGTGGTCCAATTTCTTTCCTTTGCATGTATTTGTCAGGTTTTCCCAATACCATTTGTTGAAGGGACTGCTGTTTTCCCATTGTATATCTTGTCTCCTTTGTCATAGATTAATTGACTGTATAATCATGGGTTTATTTCTGGGCTCTCTAATATGTTCCACTGATGTATGTGTCTCTTTTTGTGCCAGTACCATACTGTTTTCCTTACTGCAGCTTTGTACTACATCTTGAAGTCTGGGATTATGACAGTTTAAGTTTTATGTTACTTTTTCAAGATTCCTTTAGCTATTTGGGGTCTTTTATGGTTCCATGCAAATTTTGGGATTGTTGTTTAGTTCTGTGAAAAATGCTGTTGGTATTTTGATAGGGATTGCATTAAGTCTGTACACTGCTTTGGGTAATATGGACATTTTAACAATATTGACTCTCCCACGCCATGAGCATGGAATATCTTTCCATTTGCTTATGACATCTTCAATTTCTTTCATCAATGTTTTATAGTTTCCAGGTTATACGTCTTTTACCTCCTTGGTTAAGTTTATTCCTAGGTTTGGTGCAATTATAAATGGGATTGTTTTCTTAATTTCTGTTTCTGTTACTTCATTATTAGTGTATAGAAATGCAACAGATTTCTGTATATTAATTTTGTATCTTGCAACTTTACTGAATTCATTTATCTGTTCTAATAGTTTTTTGGTGGAGTTTTTAGGGTTTTCTGTATATACATCATGTCATCTGTAAGTAGTAAAAGTTTTACTTCTTTCTTACCAATTTGGATGCCTTTTATTTCTTTTTCTTGTTTGATTGCTGTGGTAGGACTCCCAGTACGACATTGACTAAAAGTGGTGAGAGTGGCCATCCTTGTCTTGTTCCTGACCTTAGAGGAAAAGCTCTCAGTTTTTTACCATTGAGTAAGATGTTAGCTGTGGGTTTTTCATATGTGGCATTCATTGTGTTGAGTTATGTTTCCTTTAAACCTATTTTCTTGAGAGCTTTTATCATGAATGGTACTGTATTTTGTCAAATGTTTTTTCTGCATCTATTGAAATGATCATATGGTTTTTACCCTTTCTCTCACTCTCTCCCTTTCTTTTTTCTGAGAAAGAGTGAGCACGCACATGCGAGCATGAGTTGAGGGAGGGGCAGAGGGAGATAGAGAAAGAGGATCTTAAGCTAGCTCCACTGTCAGTGCAGAGCCTATGTGGGGTTTGATCTCACCCTGAGATCATGACTTGAGCCAAAATAAAAAATCAGATACCTAATCTACTGAGCCCTTTAGGAGCCCCTATCCTTCCCTTTATAATTGATGTATTACATCAATTGATTTGTGAATATTAAACCATCCTTGCATCCTTTGATTGTGGGCAATTTTAAATGTATTGTTGAATTTGGTTTGTTAATGTTTTGTTGAGGATTTTTGCATCTATGTTCCTCAGAGATCCTGACCTGTAGTTGTTTGTTTGTTTGTTTGTTTGTAGTGTCTTTGGTTTTGGTATCAGGGTTATGCTGGCCTCATAGAATGAATTTGGGAGCTTTCTTTCCTCTTCTGTTTTTTGGAATAATTTGAGATGAATAGGAATTGACTCTTAAATGTTGGGTAGAATTCACCTGTGAAGCTACCTAGTCCTGAACTTTTGCCTGTTGGGAGTTTTTTGATTACCGGTTCAATTTCATTGTTAGTGATCAGTCCGTCCAAATTCTCTATTGCTTCCTGATTTGGAAAGTTTAGATGGTTCTAGGAACTTATCTACTTCCTCTAGATTGTTCGATTTGTTGGCATATAATTTTTTATAATATTCTCTTATAATCCTTTGTATTTCTGTGGTGTTGATTGTTATTTCTCCTCTTTCACTTCTGATTTTATTTATTTGATTATCCCCCTCTCTTTTTTAATGAGCCTGGCTAAATGTGTATCAATTTTGCTGATCTTTTCTTTTTTTTTTTTTTTAAAGATTTTATTTATTTATTCTACAGAGATAGAGACAGCCAGCGAGAGAGGGAACACAAGCAGGGGGAGTGGGAGAGGAAGAAGCA
>NC_048220.1:77997917-78059917 GCF_002007445.2 Ailuropoda melanoleuca | reverse complement strand
TTTTTTTTTTTTTTTTTTTTTTTTGGTCTCCCTTTCATTTATTTCTGCTCTAACCTTTATTATTTCCTTACTTCTACTGGCTTTGGGCTTTGTTCTTCTTTTCTTTGCTCCTGTAATCTCTAATTTTAGGTTGTTTATTTGAGATTTTTCTTGCTTCATGAGGTAGGCTTGTATTACTATAATCTTCATTCTTAGAATAGCTTTTACTATATCCCAAAGATCTTGGGACTGTTGTGATTTTATTTTCATTTGTCTCTATGTATTTTTTTATTTCCTCTTTGATTTCTTGGTTTACTCATTCATTTTTTAGTAGCATGTTATTTAACCTCCATGAATTTGTGTTCTGTCCAGATTTTTTTTCCTTGTGATTGATTTCTAGATTCATAACTTGTGGTTCAAAAAGATGCATGGTATGATTTTATTTTTTTTTAATTTGTTGAGACTTATTTTGTGGCGCAACATATGATCTCTTCTGCAGAATATTCCATGTGCGCTTGAAAAGAATATATTTTCTACCTTTTTAGGATGGAATGTTCTGAATATTTCTGTTAGATCCATCTGGTCTAATGTTCATTCAAAGCCACTGTTTCCTTATTGATTTTCTCTATGGATGATCTCTCCATTGCTGTAAGTGGGATTGAAAGTCCACTATTATTACTGTATTACTATCAATTTCTTCTTTTATGTCTGCTAATAGTTGCTTTATGTATTTGGGTCCTTCCATATTAGGTACATAAAAATTTACAATTGTTATATCTTTTTGTTGAATTTTTCCCTTTATGATTATGTAGTATTCTTCTTTGTCTCTTGTTACGGTCTTTGTTTTAGAGTCTGTTTTGTCTGATAAAAGTATTGCTACCCCAGGTTTCTCTTTCCTTCCATTTGCATGGTAAATGTTTCTCCATCCCTTCACTTTCAATCTGCATGTGTCTTTAGGTCTGAAATGAGTCTCTTGTATGCAGCATAGGTGGGTCTTGCTTTTGTATCCATTAGTCACCCTGTGTCTTTTGGTTGGAGCATTTAGTCCATTTACATTCAAAGTAATTATCAATGCGAATGTGTTCATTGCCATTTTGTTACTTATTTTATGGTTGTTTTTGTAGCTCTTCTCTGTTCCTTTTTTCTCTTGCTCTTCTCCTTTTTGTTGGTAATATGCTTAGATTCCTCTCTCTTTTTTTGCATATCTATTACAGGTTTTTGATTCGTTGTTACAATTAGGTTTATATATAAAATCCTATGAAAATTGCAGTCTTTATTAAGTTGATGGTCACTTAAGTTTGAAACCAATCTAAAAGTACTAAATTTTGACTCCTCCCTCCATGTTGTATGTATATGATATCATACTTTACATCCTTTTATTTTGTGAATCCGATGACTGATTATATAAATATAATTAATTGTACTGCTTTTGTGCTTTAACCTCTGTACTGGTTTTTATAAATGATTAATCTACTACTTTTATTATGTTTGCATTTACCTGTGAAATTTTTTCCTTTCCTAATTTTCTTACTATTGACTGTGGCCTTCTCTTTCTACTCAAAAAAATCCCTTTAGCTTTCTTTTCTTTTCTTTTTTCTTTTCTTTCTTTCTTTCTTTTCTTTTTTTTTTTTTTGAGATTTTATTTATTTGAGAGAGAGAGCAAAGAGAGAGGGAGAGCATGAGTGGGGGGGTCTGGGGAAAGGGGCAGAGGGAGAAGGAGAAGCAGACTTCCTGCTGAGGGGGGAGCCTGATGTGGGGCTTGATCCCAGGACCCTAGGATCATGACCTGAGCCGAAGGTAGACATTTAACCCATTGAGCCACCCAGGTGCCCCCTTTAACTTTTCTTATAAGGCCAGTTGAGCGGTGATGAACTTCTTTAACTTTTGTTTGTCTGGGAAACTCTTTATGTCTCCTTCTATTCTGAATGTAGCATTGCTGGATAGAGGATCCTTGGTTGCAGGTTTTTTCCCTTTCAGCACTTTGAATATATCATGTCACTCCCTTCGGCCTACAAAGTTTCTGCTGAAAAATCAGCTGATAGCCTTAGGGGGTGTTCCCTGTATATAACTGTTTTATTTTTTCTTGCTGCTTTTAAAATTCTCTCTTTAGAAATAAATATTACACTATATGTTAACTAACTAGAATTTAAATAAAAATTTGGGGAAAAAATAAAATTCTCTCTTTATCACTACTTTGTGGACCTCCTTGGGCTGATTTTGGAAGGAGGGGGGCTCTCTCTGCCTCCTGAATCTGGATATCTGTTTCCTTCCCCATATTAGAGTAGTTTTCATATATTATTTCTTCAAATATATTTTCTGCCACCTTTTCTCTCTCTTCTCCTTCTGGAAGAAGGAGCAAATGATTTTGCGCTTGATAATGTTGATGAGTTTCTTAACCTATTCTTATTTTTTTATTATTCTTTTTTCTTTTTGCATTCAGCTTGGTTGCTTTCCATTACTTTGTCTTCCAGACCACTGATCTCTTCTTCTGCTCCCTCTAATCTACTTCTTATTCCCTCTAGTGTGTTTTTAATTTCAGCTATTGAGTTTGCCTCTGATAGGTTCTTTTTTTATATTTTCTGTTTCTGTTGAATGTCTCACTAAGATCCTCTACTCTTTTATCAAGTCCAGTGTATTTATGACCATTACTTTGAATTCTCATATCAGGCATATTGCTTATCTCTATTTCATTTAGCTCTTTTGCTCTGATTTTGTTCTTTCATTTGGGACACAGTTCTCTGTCTCCTCATTTGTCTAACTCTTTGTGTTTGTTTCTATGTATTAGAAAAGTCAGCTACATTGCCTGATCTTGAAAGTAGTGACCTTATGAAGAAGAGGTCCTGTAGTACCTGCAGTGCAATGTCCCCTATTCACCAAAACCTGGTGCTTCAGGGATGTCTCCTATGTGTGCTTCATGCATCCTACTATTGTGGTGCCTTCAGTACAGTCAGCTGCAATGACCCTCTTTGTTATGAGTAAGGTTTGGTTCCTGTGCTGTTAAAGGGTCGGTATGGGGCCACCATGGACTCGTAGTTGGGTCAGACCAGATGCCTGCCCTCAGCCTGTTTGCCAGACCTGCAATTGCACTGTGCTACAGGGCATTCTCCCCTCATTGTCCCCTGAAAGGCTTCTGTTAGTGGGCAGGGTGTGCAGTCAGATCAGATGTCTGCCTGCCAGCCCACTGCTGGGACTGCAAACTGGCATGTATGGTTATCTTCCCCTCTGCCCAGGGAAGAGTCACTTTGGAGGGGGGCTGGTCACTGTTGGAGCTGCTTGCAGAATAAGAGATGTCAGGCATCTGTTTGGAGGGACTCTTGCCAAGTGGGGTGGGTTCAATGGGGTAAATCTGCAGGAGAACCCAGGGGCAGGACATGCAGTGTTAGCAAGCTATGTTGAGAGAGTTGGTGTTGTTTCCCACAGGTGTCCAGGTATCTAGGCTGGGGGGAAAGGGAGGAAATGGCACCCCCCCAGCCCTTCTCTTCTTGAAGATGTCTCTTAAGGATCCTTGCCCCTCCAGGGAACATCAGGATTAGTAAATAAATCTTCCCATATACCCAAAGTGCTTTTCAAACTGCTGCTTCTCTGCTGTATCTCGGAGGGGTTGTTTGTTATGCTGGCTCTTTTAGGGCAGGGACTCAGTTTGCCACTACTCTCTGGCTTGCCCAGAGATAAGCCTGCTGATTTGTAAAGTTCCCACTGTTAAGCCCCAGTGACTGTAAAATCTCAGGAAGTTAAGCTCCTCTGGTTTTCAAAGCCAGATGTTATGGGGATTCATCTTCCCAGTGCAGATCCCCCATGTCTGGGGTGCCTATTATGGGGTCTGCTCTGTCCCTCCTCTGTGCTTGTGTTGTCCTTCCCATTTGTGGTTAGTCTCTCAGGTTAGTTTGGGGGACTTCGCCCTTCCTATTGTTTTCAATGTGGCCTCCTCTGTGTGATTAACTCTGGAGTCTGTTTTGTCAGTTTTCGGCTTATTTTTTGGGTTAGTTGCTCTGATGTATATGATGCATAGGTGTATCCATGGGACAAAGTGAGGATAGACTCCTCCTACTCTGCCATCTTCCCAGGTTCCCCTAAAGTCTTCTTTACATGCCTCTAATATCTGCTCTGCTTCCCATGTCCACTGTCACCATTAAGATCTTTCACATCATGTCTAGATTTTGGCAATACTCTTCTAACTAGTTTCCCAATAATGCCTTCTCTTCCCCAAACCATCCTATACCCTGTTATCAGAAGAATCATTTCACCATATTGTCTATAAGGAAAAGTCCAAATATCCAGGTGTGGCAGGAAAGCACTTTCAGATGTTAATGAACAAGAGTCACCCCACGCATTTTTGTCCTCCCCATTCCAAAAAGGCAGTTCAGACTTTGGCTCTCTTCTTCCTTAGTAGGGAAGTTTGTATTAACTGGTGCCTAAAGGCACCTCCTTAAAACCTGAGTTCCCTGAAGACTTTGAAGGTAGCTAAAAGAGATTGCTTCTGATTTAGAAAAGGGCTTCAAGGTTACTAAGATAGGGAATAGAGTGTGTCCTCCATGGCAACAGCCCCATAGGAGGCAAGACTTCCAAAGCAATGGCTTGGGGTGCCTTGGCATCTCAGTTATTAAGTGTCTGCCTTTGGCTCAGGTTATGATTCCAGGATTCTGGGATGGAGCCCCAGATCAGCTCTCTGCTCAGTGGGGAGCCTGCCTCTTCCTCCCCCTGCTGCTCCTCTTGCTTGTGCTCTCTCTCTCTCCGGTCAAATAAATAAATATAACATTAAAAAAAAAAAGCTGTGGCTTTAGGGTTTATCTAGGAGGTGAGACCATGTTCATAGTCTTAGTAAAGATTCCTGTAAGTCACTGTGCCCAAAACAGCAGGGAGTCACAGGACTTCAAGGAGCTATTATGGTCTCAGTAAATAAGAATGGTCAGCATCTTCAGACTGGAATAGATAATAGAGATTGGATCCCTTTCTTCTAGGATCCAGATAAGCTTCCCAGATCCTGGTGTGATCCTGGAATGGGAAACAGCAAAACAATGACTGAAATGGGCTTTCCTGTGAGCTTGGGAAAAGCATGCTCAGAATTTAAAACAGGATTCACAACCCTCTATTCTGCATCCAAGGCTCTGAAATCTGCATGCCTTCATTCATTCAACAAAAATACACTTTGTGTTTCTTATGCTACATTAGTACACAAAGGCAAAATAGAAGGCTTTCTGTCCTCAAGTCATAATTGTGGGAGAAATAGACAAATTCCCTCTGCTTTTCTCTTCTTTAAGGAAGACTTCCCATGACTCCCCTGATCTTGATAGGATCCTCTTATACACATTTTTAATAGCATGTGTTAACTGTGTTAAGTGCTCCTAAGGAAAGGTAGTTTTACATTTATTTGCGTGATTATTAAATTAATTATGTCAACTCCACAGACTGTAAGTTCTATGAGGGCAAAGGCCATGTCAGTTTTTGAGCAATAAATATTTGGAAGAAATGAAGGTCAAACTCACTTAGGTCCTCTAAAGTCAGGATCTTAATCAATTGTCATTTAAAAGACTTAGAAAAGACCTACAACAATGCAGAAGCTCACTTGGCATTAGTTGTTGACCACTACTGTGGCAGTTGGGTGGGGCAATGTTTAATGATGACATTAAGAAATTGCAGCTGTGGCACAATAATATTCACTTTGTAACCAAATTAATTAACTTTGAAGATTTTTATTTATTTATTTATTTATTTGACTGAGAGAGAGAAAGAGCACAAGCAGGGTGAGCGGCAGGCAGAGGGAGAAGCAGACTCCCCACTGAGCAGGGAGCCCAATGTGAGGCTCAATCCCAGGACCCTGGGATCATGACCTGAGCCGAAGGCAGACACTTTACCAACTGAACCACTCAGGTGCCCAAGTTAATTAACTTTAATATGATTATTTTTATTTTATTTTATTTTTATTCTAATCGTAATAATAGCAGATTCTTTCCAGAACCTACTGTAGACATTGTGCTTAGCGTTGCTTACATTATCAGTGTCATGTTCACGTATGAGCATGGTCTATGATTACTTCCGTTTTGCGGATAGGGACCCAGATGGACAGAGATTTTATATAAGTTGCCTCAGGTAACACAAATGGTAAATCGTGGGGTTATGATGTAGAGATAGCAGCCGAAGTCCGAAGTCATACTGTCAACCACCTGCTCTACAGCCTGATGCTGAGAAGAGACTGAAGAGTCAGCCAGAGGGAGGTTTAAATACTGAAGGAATCTACACATGTGAAGTGATGAGTAACTAAGGAAATTACATGAATGAATGCAACTAAAACATAGAGCTATACCTTCCATCAGGCAGTGAAGGACACAGGAGGAAAGAAATGCTCAAAAGAAAAGGCATTCACAATACCAAAACCAGAGCCATAAAGCAAATCCAAGACTCTTCATTCAGTTGTTTCACAGCATGGATTGAATGTCACCTTGTTCAGATACACCCAGAAGGTCTGGCACTGATCAGTAGGAATGCTTGTTAATCTTTGCATATAATTGTTCCTAGCTACTTTTCTTAATTTACTTGAATTCTTTAAACTTTAATCCTGTAGTTGTGGTTCATTCAAAACACCCTTCAGAATTTCTCAAGATACTTTCCTTCTTCTAAGTACAGTATATGTTTTCACTTTTATTGGGTTGTCTAATTTTCCAATGTTCCCTTCTCCAGGTGATCTTTTTCATCATTCCACTGCTGTTCCTGTTGGACAGTCTGGTCTGCCCTCCAGTTGCTGTTTACTTGGTTAGAGGTCATCTGGAAGTTGTTTGGAACATCCCAGTGGCCATCCTCTGAGCAGCGCTCTGATGAGATCTCTAGAAAAATCCACATCCAATTCCAGAAAACACATATTTGCAACTTATCAAGAGCATTCGTCAGTGCTTTTCTTCATCCAGAGACAGCTCCTACCACATATCTGAATCAGGGCTCTTTCACTGATATTATCTGAGTGTGTGTTAGCTGAGGCCAAAAGGTAACCCTGTCATTTTCTTTACAGTTCAATTCTGATTCCAAAAAAATCTTCCTTAGTTAACTCCGCCGACTTAGAATCTCTTCATCTAGCTTATCACATAGTGAGCTTGACTATTTAGCTCTCATGTGTGCTTTGAATATTTCCTGGATGATACAGCTCTTGAAGACTGGAATTGCGTCTTCTGCAGCTTTCCTGTCTCCAGCTTTCTCATTATACTTGTGTTCTAAAGTGTTCAATGGAAACCTGAAGTGAATGGAGCTGATCTTTGAAATGCAAGGGACAACCGTGCATCTGAATGGATATGTGTAACTCTGCTATAGATGGGTCTCAAGACCCTGTTAGTTTCAGAACTCTAAAGTCTCCATTTCTCCCATGCATCTAGAACATGGAGAACATTGATAGCCTCAAAGGGTTCAGAAGACAGTTTTAGCAGTAGCCATCCAGCCACCCAGATATTGTCTTTTATTCCTAAGTAGGAGCCATTGATAGTTTGGCCTCACATTAAAAATACAGACTTTAAGGAAGTTCCTTGCTAAGTTTTGTTCATCTTTATTTGTGCCAAATGAAAACTTTCGAAGAATGTTCATTTAGAATCTAGAAAGATTTATTAAGTATGTAGGTTTTACTGTCAGAAAAATTAAATTCCAAAGAAAATCATTCATTATGTAATATGGAAAAAGAACAACTCTAAAGACCAAAGTCAACTGTTATTTGAACGAATTATCCATTCATGTTGGGCTCTGTCTCCCTACTCTTCATTAAGAATTTATCAATTTCTTAGAAGGAAAACCTACTATACAGTGACGCTACATCAATATTTAATGTAATAGTGCCTGGAGCACTGGATTGACTTTCTTATTGTGAAAATGGGAAAGGAAATTAAGACTCAGCCCTTTTTTCTAATGGCAAGACACTCAGATAAATTACAATTTTGTTGTTGTTCTTTACATCCTAAGAGTGATAATGATCAGATTCTTTGTGTTCATTGATATGTTCTTGCTAGTTTCATTTTGTCAGACTTAACTGCAGCATTTAATGTTATCAATCAGTCTGGAAAGTGCTAGGATGTCCTAACATTCCCATGATTATGTGGCTTGGCTCTAGCTTGTCCAAAAAAAAAAAAAAAAAAAGTGGCTTGTTGGTCTTCTCCACTGGGTTCCTGAAATATCCACTATTTTCCCTACATTCTCTGAGGGTGGTCACTCATGTCTTATTATACATAGCATATTAGCAAAATTCCCAACAGATTTTTGTTTTTATTTTCACATCTAGTGTATTCAGGAAAAGTGTAATATATTCCTGACAACTGGCAAACCTCTTGATATTTCTCTGCTGCTTGCCTACCTACCTTTCAGAGTAAGATATAATGATTCTGCTACTATCCAGGTGTGGACTCTGGTATAACATCAAGTTCACACAAAATCAGGACGTTCTATAAAGTAAGAACAGGAAAAGGACAGACATTACCCAATATGTATAGAGGTATACAATTCAGGCCAAGGCCAAGTTTTATTGTTTGGGGTAGTCAAGCAGAAGTGGGGTCCTGACAGCATAGACGTGAGAAAGCTGTTCGCATCCGGCAATCAGACTTGAAATGTCATGTAACCATTGAGTCTAGTTACCAATGATTCTAGATCAACTCCATGATATAAGTTTCCAAGATTTTCTCCTCCAAAAGCGGCCCTTACCGTGTCTCCTAAGAGCATTTTCTCCAGCGTTCACCGTGGCATTTTCTCATTAACAGGTTTGTATTGAGTGAGTGCGACTTCTCCACGGATTTGAATGTTGTCAGAACATATAAAATTACGTGCCTGGAAAAGTGCCTTGGTGAAAAACCAGTTAGACCATTAAATGCATTTAGAGAATCCATCTAATAGTAGATCCATCTAATAATAGATGCTAATAGTTATATTAAAGCCAAAATATAGCTCTTATTCTTACAGCTTTCAACCCTGGCTTTTCTTTTGCTTTAAGACCACTATATTCTGGGTCATGTATTACCATTGCCATCCAAATGAATCAGGACCAAGAAATTATCTCTTCACAGCAGGACAGCTCACCACAAACTGCATACATGATAACCCCATCCCTCATCTGTAGATGACTCTGTTGCCCAGATTTCTGTGGTGAGTGGCTTTAAAGTCAATTGGCCAGCTGCAGAGTGGAGAACGCTTATTACTCATCCCTATAGAAATAAACTTCTGATGATACATTGTTTATCCAAGCAGAGCATCTCTTCCAACTGCATAGTAATTATATATGTGTGGGTATATATATATGTATATATATATAGTTATGATTATAGTTATAGATAAATAACTGATTATATAAATGTAAATACAATGTGTATGATCCTTGAACTGTGGGTAACAGCATGTTCAGGAGATAACTTTCTGGAACAATATGATCAGAAGGAACAATATGATCATTTTCCCTAGATATAGGAAATATCTCTTTGTTCTTCCTTTGATAGCATCATTATCTTCGAGGTTTTCTCAGTTCCTGTAATTTGAGTGGAATAGCTTCAAGTGACCCAGGGATGGCCACTCAAATCATCACATCCCTGGGTTTGGTTTAGAGATGGGCTCATGATCCTGTCAGAGACAATGAGAATCAGTTCTTGGATGATAGAGGAGATGTTGGGAGAAAAACCCTCTAGCTGCTGATAGCCATCTTGATTTCAGGAGTGGAGAGATGGCGTAAGAATGACGCCAACACAGAGGACGGTAGAGAGAACCAGTACTCTGATGACATGGAATATACAGTTAGGTGAACCTAGAAATGATCTCTTTTGCCTAATCTCATTTAAATTGAAATTCTGTCATTTGAAACTGAAGCAGAGCTGAATAATACATGGGTTTACTAATCAGGTAGGTCAAGGAAATGCTGCACACACCGTGTGTTAGTATTTCAGCAAGGAATCTGACAGTGTTTCTCAGGAAATCCTTGTGGATAACATGCAGAATTGTGGAATGGATGCAAGTACAGTCAGGTGACTTCATCAATAATTGAACAGTCATGTCCAAGAATGCTAATTCCATGTCAACCTGAAGGAAATGTTATAGTAGTGTGCCTCGGGGTTCTTCCCTCGCCCTGTCCTTTTTGACATATTTATCAAAGGTTTGGATGAGCACACTGATGGCCTTCCTATCAAATTCTACAGATGACAAGATGATTGGAGCACTAGATAGAATGTTGGGTAACAGAGACAAGTCTCTAAAACTCTTCATAAGCTAGAGCATCAGAATGGAATTTTAAAAAGAACAAATGTAGAATCTTTGAATTAGATCCAAAAACTAATTATACAAATAACTGGGTAACACTAGAAGCTTAGTTAAGTGTAATTTCAAAATGGATCGGCAATGTGATACAGCTGTCTAAATAAATAAATAAGGAAATAAAGCTACATTAGATTGCATAAATAGGACACAACAGTGATGGAGGCAGATGTCATATTGAACAAATCATGGGAAGGCTGGTAGGGCAGAAGCATATAGAGCCAAAGGAACTAAAGTTTTGCAAATATTTCTACCCGAATATCTAATGATCTGCCCCAGTGTGCCGAATCAGGTAAGCAGAAAGTTTACAGATTACCAATGGGGACATTCATCGCCCTTTTCCTGCTCCCACTTGTTATTTGAATATTCTGTTTCCCTCTTCTCAAAAAGGAAGGGTTGGTTGTTTTTCTCTGAGAGATATGTTATGCTACCTAATAAAGTAGGCAAGGAGGATAGAGAGAGGAAGAGACAGCAAAGCCAATGGGCACATGCTGAGAGAGAGTTTGGGGGTGTTTAAATATAGCACTTTTTTCCAGAGCACTTTTAAGATGTGAGAGAATAGAGAGAAAAGAAGGAAGGGGACTCAATTTGGATTATGGTAACAACCACTCAAGTACGTATAAAGCCAAAATGTATCTTTACCATAATTACCCAGCTTTTGGTGTGAGTCCCTGGCTTTGTAAGTATTATTAGGACTCTTCATATATTTCCTTCTCAGCAGATTCTGCCTCCTCCCCATTCCCTACCACAGGCATATAAAAGGCTCGTGGGAACACCTACCACATTCTTTTTTTTTTTTTTTTAACCTACCACATGCTTAACCAAGAATATATGATAGTGGATTTTGTGCCACAATATGACTGGGTCTGGAAGTAGACAAGGCTAATTTCTTTGAATGTTATAATCAACATAGTACTGGAGGTTTTGGCCACTACAATCAGACAATAAATTAAAATTAGAGGAAGAAAATTCGGAAGGGAGAAGACAAAATTGCCATTGTTTGTAGATTACATAATAATTTACATTAAAATATAAGAGAACTTCTGAACTATGAAAATTAAAAAGGGAGTTCAAGGTCAGCAAGGTTGAGAAATAAAAATATCATTAAACAAAGACAAATAGCATTCCTTTATACCAGCAATAACCAATTCAGAAATGTAATAGAAAATAAAACATTATTTATAATAACTCAAATGCTAAAGACTATGAGCTGACCTAATGAAGGTCCTTATAGAGAAATTTTTAAATTTAAAAGAAGAGAGCAGATTTGAATAAATGGAAAGTCACACATATAAATGATATGTGTGATAAATGATTTACAATTTATAGATATAGATTTCCACTAATTGATTTACAAATTCAATGCAATTACAATAAAACTTTCAGCAGAATATTTTGGGAAAACTAGATAAAACGGCTTCTTAAATTAATATGGAACAATAAAGGCCCATAAACAACTAAGACAATTTTGAAAAAGAAGAACAAATAAGGAGCTTGACCTAAGCAGGTACTAAGAAATACTACAGATATTGAGAAGAACTGTAATAGTTAAAGCAATATACTACTGGTGAAAGAACAAATGACAAATAAATAACAGAGTTATGAAACAGACCCTATATGAGAACGCTTGGGACCATAGGGTAGAAAAAGATGTTTTAAAATAGACCTTCAAAGTATAATCCCTAAAAAGAATTAGGGATGGAGTTTGGCTATATCAAAACAATTCAAAGTTCCTATTGAATAGGGATACTATATACAGTATTAAAAAGTGACTCATATACTGGAAGATCTTTACTACATCTATAACAGACAACCTGTTAGTTTCTAGAATATATAAGGAATTCTCAACAATCTGCAGAAAAGACAGAAATCCAACAGAAAAATGGGTAAAAGTATGAATAGGCAGTTCACTGAAAATCTAATAAGGAAAAAACATTTGAAGAGATGTTTAATCTCACTTATAATAAAAAAATGTTAAGGGGCTCCTGGGTGGCACAGCAGTTTAAGCATCTGCCTTCGGCTCAGGGCGTGGTCCCGGCGTTATGGGATCGAGCCCTACATCAGGCTCTTCCTCTATGAGCCTGCTTCTTCCTCTCCCACTACCCCTGCTTGTGTTCCCTCTCGTTGGCTGTCTCTATCTCTGTCAAATAAATAAATAAAATCTTTAAAAAAATAAAATAAAAAAAATTTAAAAATGTTAAGACTATCAGAATATATCACTTGATATTATTCATACTGGCAAAATTTAAGCATTAAATGTGTATACCTTGTGATTCAGGAACTCCACTCCTGGTAAAATAGTGTACAGGAAGTGCAAGGAGGTGCAAGGAGGACACTGCATGATTATTTTTGGTCTTAGGAGTTAGAGGCAACATGTGTGCCCCTCACTAGGGGAAGAGAATGATAGAGCGCTTGTCTAAGATGGAATAATATGCAGTGGTCAAAAGAAAGTGAATTAGATCTTTATATAGTAGCATGGCTGGATCTCACAGTGGTATATACATAAATGGAATACTATTCAGCCTTTAAAAAGAAGAAAATTCTGCAATATGTGACAATGTGGATGAACCTGGAGGGCATGATGCTAAGTGAAAGAAGCCGATCATGACAGACAAATGCTGCATGATTCCACTTACATGAGATTTCTAAAATGGATTCATAGAATCAAAGAGTAGAATGATGGTTGCGAGAAGAGAAAAATGGGGAGCCGTTAATCCACAGGCATAAAATTTTCCTTAAGCAAGATGAGTAAGCTCTAGAGATCTAGGTACAACACTAAACGTGTAGTCAACGATAACGTATTGAAGACAAGACTTAATTTGCTAAAAAGGTAGATCTCATATAAATGTTCTTACCACAGTAAAATAGGCAAAATAAATGAGGTTTATCACAAAATAACAATTGTGTAAATTTCTAAAAAACAATATCATACATACCAAACAGTATTTTTATAGCTACACATATATACACAGAAACAAAGGTATAAAGGTACATCAAGAAGCATTCACGTTGCAAACAAAAGAATGGGGATCTATGAAAGGATGGGAAATGGGATCAGGGATAAGGATGAAGGAAAAGAATAAATTAAAAGGAGGGGACTTGCATGGACTAATTAAGTGCTAAGAACTAAAGAGCATAATTAACTCAATTCTGTATAGGCAAAGACCCCAAAAAAGGGAAAGTGGGGGAGAAAAAGACTACTTAAAGGGCAGGGACTTAGGATTTCCTTCTCCGTAAAACATTTAGATGAGGTTTCATCACCCAGATTTCAGGCGTTAGCTGCTTTTAAATGATCTATGGAGGAAGTAGCCTCTTGCTCCTGAGGTCCTAAGGTTCAAACTGTCTACACATCAAAAGAAATCAACTTAATTTATAAATTATGCATTCTCCCTTCCTTTCATATGTCTATCTGTCTAGTTATATCCTAAAGCATAATCATTTATATGGTGCCATAGTATATAAAGCATTTTCATGTGAACTACACCAGTTTTTTGAACTATAACTTTGATCTTCATAAAAATATGTAAAGGTATTATTAAGGGTGTGTTACGTATTATTATTATTATTATTATTTTTGGTTTCTCCTTTTATAGACTGTAAGCACTCTCATTTTGCCCAAGTCACAGTGGAAAGAGCCAGAACCAGGGGTTGACTCCAGATTGCATGACATAAAAATCTCATGATCTTTCCACTGAATCCATTCTCCAGAGGTGAATGTGCCCAATACACTATTTTCCTTAATCACGGGCATCTCTGGGAGGAAGGAAATACTACAAAATGAGGAAACTGTAGCTCAGAAGTTTTAACCAAAGTCTGACATTAACAATTGCAGGACCCAAGACTTAAACTCATTTTCTGTGCTTTAATCAGCAAAAGGCCAATGTTGAAACAACATCAGACCAAAGGTCTCTACAAAATGGGCTTCTTAAAAATACAGAAGCAAGTGTTTAAAAATTTTCTAGCAGCTCTGAATCCTTTTGAGGGTCTGCTGAGCCCTTCCAGAGGCTCCTGCAGTCTCTAAAACTCAGCTTTGGCTGGCAAGGAAACGCTGCTGGCAGTAGAGCCAGGCTCAGCACCAGACCCCTCCAGGTCTATTTGGTCAGAGCCACCTAGCTCTCTGCTCCTAGAGCCAGAAATCAGGGATGATGCTTCCCTTGCATCACAATTGAGCACATTTAGTGGACAGGCAGGAGTTTAGACAGAATGTATGCTAGTTCCTCTATATTTACAACATCCCTGATGGGGTCAGTGAAACTTCCTAAATAGGTATTAACTCCTTAAACAGGGTTGGAAGGTCTGTAACCAAACTCAGAAACTGTGGTTCTCAACCCTAGCTAGGCAATAGAATCACCCGAGGAATTTACAAAAACACTGATGCCTTTACCCAGCAGACCAGTTAAATCAGAATCTCTCGAGAGTAGAACCCGTGTATCAGAACCTTGTTTAAAATCTCCCTAGATAGTGATGAATATGTTCTGTAATTAGACAGAGGCGATGATTGTGTGACTTTGTGAATAAGAACCACTGACTTGTACACTTTAGCAGGGTCATTTTTATGATGTGTCAAATTATACCTCAAAAAAAAACAAAAACAAAACGTTCTCCAGTTATTCTAATAGATAGCCTCGGCTGAGAACAGCTATGAGATTGGATGGTGCTTTCCAATCTGGGCCGCATCTTGGAATCTCCTGGGGAGCTTTAAAAAATACTGAAGTCTCGTCATAATCACCATAGATTCTGATGTTGTTGGTCTGGGCAGTGGGAGTTTACAAGCCCCCCAGGTGATAGTAATGTGCAGCCAGGTTGAGACCACTGGTCCAGCACGGTGGCCCTCAACCTGGGCTCCCCAGAGAAGCACCTGGAAACTTGTTAGAAATGCAGGTTCTCGGTCCCACCCTAGACCTACTGAATCAGAAACTCTCGGGTTGGGTCCAGCAATCTACATTTTAATAAGCCCTCCAGATGATTCTGATGCTGGCTACAGTTTGAGAACCATTGTTCTAGCTCTCAAGGAAATTGCATTCCAATCCAGTTACCCTTAAATTTCCCTAATCCCTAAACACTTGTGTTCCAGATGTAAAAAAAACCCTTTTCATACCTAGCACCATGCTAGACAACAGTGACTGAAGGTCTAGCTGGAATGCAACCCACTTGGAACCAATTAGTGAGGAGGAAACTATGTAAGGTGCTGGGTTATAATGTTTCTCTTGTTCGTTTCAGCCTGGTGAGTTAAGGTAGGGAGGAGGAGGGTCTGAGCATGCGGGGCTGGATGTGCTTGGGGAGTGGGGGAGAGAGGGAAGGGGATGCACATAAGAGCTTGCTGCCTGCTGGGGGAGGAGGGACTCACCTAGGGGTTGAGGCTGGTAGAACAAGCAGGTCTTTTTGAGGCAGACGGAGGTCGGAGGTCGTGGAGGCTTTGATCAAGGTGGCAGCTTCATTGGTGGCTGCAGCAGCAACCCCTTCCGAGATGGAGGCGGTAATTTCAGAGGCAGTGATGGTGACAGAGGGGGATTTGGACAAGGAGGTGGCCGCGGAGGCTTTAACAAAGGCCAAGACTCCGGAACCTGCAGTTGTATTAGGGGAGTTCCTGCATCCCTGTGAAGATGACATAGTTTGTAAATGTACTACAGGTGAAAATAAGGTGCCTTATTTCAATGATACAGTTTATTTAGAGAAGAAAGAACAAATTAGTAAAGTGGGTGAAATATTTGGGCAACTTAGAGATGTTTGTTTTTCCATTAAATTATCAGCAAATATGAAGGCATCTTCCTTTCAACAACTGCAGAAGTTGTAGATAGACTCCTAGAAACTGCTGCCACTGCAGAGGGTTTTACCTCCTCCTCCAGGAGGGAAGCGACCTCCAAGAGCAGGTGGCAGCAGCAGAAGGAGGTAACCGAGGTGACAGAGGTGGTGGTTTTAGAGGTGGCAAGAGAAGGTGGAAGTGGCGGTTTCGGGGGAGGAAGGGGGTGGCGGTTTCAGAGGGAGAGGACGTGAAGAGGAACAGTTGGCAGAAACTTCCTGCATGATCTACTTCTATGGCTCGGAAACTCGTGTCTTGAGCCAGTCTTGAAGAACTGGTCATTTTAATGCTATGAACTGAAATGTCAATGCCATGCAAAAGTGTGTGCAACAAAGTAGGCAATTTCGCTCTAAAAGAGTACGAACGTGTGTTTTAACGTTTTCTACGATGCTTGGGACTCTGCGGGTGCTTAATAAATGGACAATTTTCATTTGAAGCATTAAGAAGACAATGTTAGTTTCAGTTCTCACACCAATCCTTGAAGTTAGAATTACAAAATACTACCTACATGGTCTGTTATTGTGTATTACACAATACATTGTGTAAGCTCAAATCTTCTCTTTTCTTTTTAAAAATATTTTAATTATTTATTTGAGAGAGTGAGCGAGAGAGAGGGCTCAAGCCAGGGGGAGAGGCAGAGGGAGAAGCAGGCTCCCTGCTGAGCAGGGAGCCCAACGCAGGGCTCAATCCCAGGACCCTGGGATCATGACGGGAGCCAAAGGCAGACGCTTAACCTGCTGAGCCACCCACACACCCTTCAAATCTTTTCTTAATCTTAGCCTTTTTACGGCAGTGATTCTTTGGGATGCCTGGGTGGTGCAGGTGGTTAAGCGCCCAACTCTAAAAAAAAGATCCCGGCTCTTGGTTTAGGCTCAGGTCCTGTTCTCAGGGTCATGAGATTGAGCCCTCAGTCATCTCAGCCCTGGAAGAGTCTGTGTTAAGACTCTCTCTCTCCCTGTCTCTCCCCCTCCCCTGCCAAAATAAATGAGTAAATCTTTAAGCCAGTGATTTTCCTTTTTCTTGGTTTTGATCAATAAATGATTCTTCCTTCTACCTTCTGCAGCTATTTGAGAATGTTGTTGAAATAGCTTTGACATTTTAAAAAATACATTGTTTAGAATTTTGTTTTCTAAGTTTGTAATGAAAAACCTAGATTTAAATCTGTATTGAAGATTTTGAGATAATTTTTTTTCTACCTGCCAGCCCACAGTTGTGAAATATGTTACTGCATCATTAATTATAGATTCTTAATGAAGTAGATTTCCCTAGATTTTCGGCATTTGTGGCAACCTCTCTTAACAAAATTGTTCTAAAATCAGTCGTTGAAGAAATGGCTACATTATTTGTCCTATCTTAGGTCAGTTTGATATAACGAGGTTGCTAATAATTTATCCCCCTAACACTAATTACTCCCAAATTACAAATAGAAGACTCAGAACCTATTGTTAAGCCTAGTTTATTTGAGAGCATTACAGTATCACACACACCACACACACACACACACACACACACACACATACCCCTCTTCAGGCTCATTAACACAGGATGACACAGCAATATTTCTGGGGCCTGAATTTTGACCACCCTTTCATTTGAATAGAGAGAAGTTGCAAATCCAAGACCTATGCCCTTGAAATAGTGCCTTAAATTTGGCTTCCAAGGCCTGTCAGCATCAGAATGTAGTTTTGTGTACCTCTGTCTACCTCTTATTCTCTCCCAACTAAGAGAACTTCGACTCATGCTGCCAGACATACGCCTCAGCCCTTGAGCCCTATCCCATTCCCAGGGGGGCCTTGCCCTGGTATGCCATCACCGTGGTGACTTTCAAACATCCCTCAAGAGGCCTGAGCAGGTGAGTCAATGCATGGAGCTCATTATCCCACAGAGCCAGAAAAGAGAGTAATGCATAGAAGAGTAGTTGGAAATCATGGAAGATAAGTAAAAGATAGTTATCAGGACCATTTATGGTAATTCTTTAGACAATGGACAATTAAGTAAAATCAGAAAAGAATGAGGTTGAAAATAATTGGAAATAAGGTCAGTAAATTGGGTATGAAGGAAATATTCTCTAGTGAAGAATAATTCTTGAAACATCAGATAGTCATTTCTATAAATTTATTGGGAGTTACTTTCAAAAAATCATATGTGAAAAAATTCTCTGACTTGGTAGGATCTTTCTGCCTTGGAGACTCTGGGAAGTCCTTTTAAATGTGTCTCTCACTAGTTCTCAGGACTCCCTGAGTCTTGAAAATCGATTTCTACTCATTCTCCATGGAGTTCTTTGTCCAAATGTTATTGGCAACATTTTTTAAAAGTTATAATCACACATAGTGACTGATCCATTATCTTTCACTCATAGCATATCAATAATCCCCCAAAGTAGATAATTATATCGTTATATGCAATATGATCTCTGAATATAACAGGTGTGGTTAGAAGGGGGCACAGATGAGATGGCAGCAAAAGGTCTGCTCAGGGATGAACACTTTTAAAAAAAATTGCCTAGTTTTTCATAAACATTACCACCTGAAGATAATCAGAAAATACACCTGATAGCATAGACTTCATTTTTCTTCTGGTACTTGAATTACTCCTGTGATAATTTAAAAAAATCACACTGAAAAAATATTTCATTATATAACCAATCTAAACACAGTGTATTATGTATTAGCATTAAAGTGAAATTACATATAGTTTATACTCATGATAGCCAAAATAAGAGATTAATAAAATAATTGTTAACATATATTCTTTCTAGAGCCTTAGTAGAAACACCAAGAAGCTAGTTTTAAGACAGTTAGTAAAATATTTTTCTCTCTAAAAATCATGGAGGATTATATACAAATATGAAATGGAAATCTTTTGAATTGTAATGGAAGAAGGTGTATATTAACTCTCACGTAGCATAAGAAGAGAATTTCTTTGTATTTCTGCCATGAAAATAACTATTGCCTCAAGGCCCAAAAAATAAGAGACCTCATGATGTTAATGATTCCAAAAGCAATTGAATAAAACCGTCTCTCTCTAGTTTTCACAGATAGTTCAATGTGTAGGGAAGATCTAAATGTGAGTGCAAAAACGGTTATGTTTTCTGAAACCACTTTTTTTAATTAATAAACTTTTTCTTTTTAGAGTAGTTTTAGGTTCACAGCAAAACTAAGCCAAAAGTACAGAGTTCCAGGATACATTCTGCACCCTGCCCCACACCATACAACCTTCCCTACAACTGACTTCCTCTCCTAGTGTGGAACATTCATGACAATTGATGGAATTACACCGACACATCCATATCACCTGCAGCCCATGGTTTACATTAGGGTTCACTCTTGGTGATGTACATTCTATGGGTTTGAACAAGTGTGTAATAACATGGGTCCGTTGTAGTACCATACAGAGAAGTTTCACTGCCCTCAAAATCCTCTGTTCTTGGCCTAGTCATTCCTCCCTCCTCCTTAACCCCTGGAACTACTGATCTTTTCACTGTCTCCATTGTTCTGTTGCCTTTTCCACAATGTCAGTCACATAGTCGGGATCATATAGTAGGTAGCTTTTTCAGATTGGCATCTTTCACTTAGTAATAGATTTTTAGGATCCATTCATATCTTTTTGTGGCTTGATATCTTATTTCTTTTTTATTTTGAGTAATTAATATTCAGTTGTCTGGATGTACCACAGTTTACTTATCCATTCACCTACTGACAGATATCATGAATGCTTCCAGGTTTTGATAATTCTGAAGAAAGCTGCTATCAACCTCCACATGTGTGAATGTAAGTTTTCAGTTCATTTGGGTAAGTACCAAGGGGAGTAATTGCTGGATTATATGGGAAAATATGTTTAGTTTTGTAAGAAACTACCAAATTGTCTTCCAAACTGACTGTGCCATTTTGCATTCCTGCCAGCGATGAGTGAGATTTCCTATTGCTCGTCCTTGTCAACATTTGGTGCTGTCAGTGTTACAGATTTTGGCCATTCTATGGTAAGTGTGTAGTGGTATGTCATTATTTTATTTTGAATTGTTCCTGATCTTAGTGGGAAAGCTTTGAGTTTCTCACCATTAAATATGATGTTAGCTGTAGATTTTTTAGAAGATATTCCTTACCAAGTTGAGGAATTTCCCCTTCTATTCCTAGTTTGCTGAGAGGTGTTTTTTCTTTTTTAATCATGTGTGAGTATTAGAATTTGTCAAATGCTTTTTCTGCATCTGTTAGTGTGATCATGTGATTTTTCTTCTTTAACCTGTTGATGTAATAGATTACATCAATTGATTTTTGAATGTTGAACCAAACCTGCATACCTGATATGCTAATCCCACTTGATAATGGTGTATAATTCTTTTTATACACCGTTGACTTTGATTTGCTTATATTTTGTTGAAGATTTTTACATTTACGTTCATGATATTGGTCTGTAGTTTTCTTGTAATGGTTTTGTCTGATTTTGGTATTAGGGTAATGCTGACCTCATAGAATAAGTTAGGAAGTATTCTGTTTTTATCTTTTGGATGAAATTATAGAGAATTAGTATAATTTCTTCCTTAAATGTGTGGTACAATTTACCAGCAAATCCGTCTGGTCCTTGTGCTTTCTGTTTTGAAAGGTTAGTTATTGATTCAATTTCTTTGATAGATATAGGTCTTTTTAGATTGTCTATTTCTGTTTGTGTGGGTTTTGGTAGACTGTGTCTTTCAAGGAATAGGGTGGCCAAATTTGTGGTCATAGAGTTATTCATAATATTTCTTTATTATCCTTCTAGTGTCCATGGGATCTATAGTGATGTCCCCTCTTTCATTTCCGGTATTATTTATTTGTGTCTTCTCCTTTTTCTTCTTAGTTAGTGTGGTTAGAGGCTTATAAATTTTGATGATCTTTTCAAAGAATCAGCTTTTGGTTTTGTGGATTCTCTCTATTAATTTTCAGTTTTTAATTTCATTGATTTCTGTTCTAATTTTTTTTCTTTGCTTACTTTGGATTTAATTTGCTGTGTTTTCTAGTTTCTAAGATGGAAACTTAAGAGTATAGGTTTCAAATCTTTCTTCCTTTCTAATACATGTATTCAATGATAAATTTCTCCCTTTGCACTGCTTTCATTGTATCCCACAAATTTTGATAACTTATACTTCATTTCTGTTTAGTTAAAAATATTTTAAAATTAATCTCAAGATTTTTTCTTTGATGTCTATGTCATTTAGATATATGTTGTTTAATCTCCAAATCCTTAGAATTTTCCAGTTATCTTTCCGTTATTGATTTCTAGTTTAATTCCATTGTGGTCTGAGAGCAGACGTTACATGATTTCTCTTCTTTTAAAATTGTTGGTGTAGTTTATGGCCAGAATGTGGTTTATCTTAGTGAATATTCCATGCGAACTTGAAAAAAATGTGAAATCATCTGTTGTTGGACAAAGTAGTCTATAGATGTCAATTATATCCAGCTGATTCATGGTGCTGTTGACTTCAACCATATCCTTCCTGATTTTTCTGCCTGCTAGATCTGTCCATTTCTATCAGAGTGGTGTGAGTCTCCAGCTAAAATGGTGGATTCATCTATTTCTCCTTACAGTTCTTTCAGTTTTACCTCATGTATATTGATGCTCTGTTGTTAGGTGCATTCCCATTAAGAATTACTATGTCTTCTTGGAGGTATTAATGACAGTGCCATTATAGCACCCCTCTTTATCCCTAATAACTTCCCTTGCTTGCAGTCTGTCCTGTCTGACTTTAGTATAGCTACTCCTCCTTCCTTCTGTTAGTGTATATCTTTCTCCATCTGTTTACTTTTAATCTATATGTGCCTTTTTATTTAGAGTGGGGTGTCTGTAAAAACCACAACACATAGTTGTGTCGTGTTTTTTATTCATTCTGGCAATCTTTGTCTTTTAGTTAGCGTATTTAGACCACTGATGTTCAAAGTGATAATTGATCATGGTTGGATTGATATATACCATTTTTGTTACTGTTTTCTATTTGTTGCCTTTGTTCTTTGTGCCTATTTTTGTTTTCCACACCTTTTCTGCCTTCTGTGGTTTTAACTGAGCATTCTGCATGATTCCATTTTCTTCCCTTTTTTAGCATATCAATTATACTTTTTAAAAAACTTTTTTAGTGGTTACCCTAGAATTCACATTATATATTTGCAACTAAACCGAATATACTTTTAAACAAAGCTATAGTGCTTCATGGGTTGTGTGAGTACCCTATAATAACAAATATTCCTAATATCTCCCTCTTCTATCTTGTTTTACTGTTGTCATTCATTTCACTTATACATAAGCGTACATAATCACATATATTACATACATAATTAAGTCTGATGTATATATATATATATCCCCAAATGTTGTTGCTATTATTATTTTGAATAAGCTGTTATTTATTAGATCAATTAAGAATGAGAAAAAAGAAAATTTTTATTTTACTTTCACTTATTCTTTCTCCAGTGTGCTTCCTTTCTGTAAGTAGATCCAAGTTTCCAACCTACATCATTTTTCTTCTCCCTGAAAAACTTCTTTTAACATTTCTTGCAAGATGGTCTACTGACAAAAAAAAATATTTAATTTTTGTTCGCCTAAGAAAGTCTTTATTTCTCCTTCAGTTTTAAAGGATACTTTTGTAGGGTGTTGGATGTTCTTTTTTCCTTCAACACTTAATATTTTACTCCACTGTCTTCTTGTTTGCATAGTGCTTGAGAAGTTGGATGTAATTCTTCCCTTTGCCCTTCTACAGGTAAGGTGTTTTTTCACCTCTTTCTTTCAAGATTTATTCTTTACCTTTGAATTTCTAGTTCGACTATTATATCCCTAGATGTAGGGGTCTTTTGTATTTATCCTTCTCGGTATCTCTGTGTTTCCTGGATCTGTGGTTTGGTGTCTGACATTAACTTGGGGAAATTCTTAGTTATTACTGCTCCTCTTCCTTTTATTCTTTCTTCTCCCTCTGATAATCTCATTATGCATATCTTACACCTTTTTTAGTTGTCCTACGTCCTTGGATGTTCTGTTTTATTTTTTTCAGTCTTTTTTATCTTTGCTTCTCAGTTATAAAAAGTTTCTACTGTCATTTCCTCAAGCTCAGAGATGAGGCTAGAATTAGACATTTCCCTTCCCCCAGATAAGTTAGGCTCTAGTAAAGTTGTTTCTCTCGAGAGCAGGCTGTATTAAGAATAACAGAATGCTTTGTTGTATTTCAAAATGATTACCTTTCCCCTTTCCCTGCCAGAAGCACAAGGGGACTTTTCTCTGATATTCACAATTAGGACCTGGTAAAACTCCTGAAGATACAAAACAGAAGTGTTTTACCACCTATGACTGGGTCACTTGGAGTTTTTTTAACTCTCAGACTTATCCACACTGAGCTTCCAGCAATTTGTGAATTATAGTTTCGGTTTTCCTACTGGTTCTGTTGAGGTTTCTGCTCATGAATTTCTGTTCCAGTATGTTGGGATTTTCTGTACCTTCCCATCAGTGTCTCCAGTTTTGGGGCCAGTGGTTTACCTTATGATCTCACTTCTGTCACAAATAGGAACTAGGAAAGAAGAAAGAGGTGATGGGCCCCAAGCAAATCTCAAACCTAGCAAGGCAAATTACATTCATCAGATGTTCAGGGTCAAGAATAATCCCTTTTGGCTACATGTCCCATCTTCTAGGTCCACCGAAAGCCAGCAGCCTTGCCCCTGGACCTGTGGTGGGAGTGGCAGCCATGTGATCTCTGAATTGCCTTCTGGGCCATTCTCCCCTTACTTGAAAACTAGTGCACATTCACAGCCAAAGAGCTCTATGGTCACATCATGGAGGATCCAAGAAATATATATTCCCATTTCTGGCCCTGATATATTCCCATTTCTGGCCCTGGCATCCTGCTGTGATGTCCAATTAAGTCCATGAGTTGCACCTACAATCTCTTTTATCAAATGTTTGTTCAGCCACACTCTCAGTGTTTCTTCCAAGCAACCTTTCTCATTTTTTTGCTGTATGGATAGGCTGAGAATTTTCCACATCAAGTTCTGGTTGATCACTTCTTTCCTCTCTTGTTTTATTATAAGCAGTCAGGAGAAACCAAGCCATGACTTCAACTTTGCTTAGAAATCTCCAAAACTAAAGATCCAATTCCTGTACTCACAATTTCTACCTTCCACAAAACACTAGAACACAATTCAGCCAAGTTATTTGCCACTGTATAACAAGAATCACCTTTCTTCCAGTTTCCAATAACCTGGTCCTCATTTCTGTCTGATATCTCACCAGAATGAATGGCCTTTAACATCCATATTTCTGCTGACATTCTGTTTATAGAAATCTAGGCTTTTTCTAGCATGCAACTAAAAACTTCTTCAGCCTGTATCTATTACCCAGTTTGAAAGCCATGTCTACATTTTTAGGTATTTCTTATAGCAGCACCCCTTTTCTCAGTACCAAAATCTGTCTTAATCAGCTCAGGCTGCCATAACAAAACAGCACAGACTGAGTGATTTAAAGAACAGAAACTGGCTGGCTCAGTCGATAGACCATGCCACTCTTGATTTCAGGGTTGTGAGTTCAAGCCCCATGTTGGGTATAGGGCTTACTTTAAAAAATAAAGAAAGAACAGATATTTATTTTCTCACAATTCTGAAGGCTGAAAAGTCCAAGATCAAGGTGCTGACCAATTTACTGTCTGGTGAGAACTCCCTTCTTGGCTTTTAGACGGCTGCCTTTTCATTGTGTTCTCACTTGGTAGGGAGAGAGATAAAGGGGAGGAAGGGAGTGGAAAAGAAGAGGAAGGAGGGGGAAGAGAGAGGGAGAGGGGGAGGGGGGAAGGAAATGGAGAGAGGAAAGAGAAAGTGATTGAGAGAGAGAGAAATTAAGAGATCACATATGCAATGAGTGCTCACCCAAGCACTATGTTATTTCTGGTGTGTCTTTTTATAAGGACATTGATCCTGTTGCATCAGGACCCCACTCTTATGACCTCATTTAACCTTAATTATCTTCTTATAAGTCTTATCCCTAAATGCAGTCATACTGGAGTAGGACTTCAAAATGTGGCTTCAACAAATGAACGGGCTGGGAAGACCACACAATTCAGTCCATAGCAACAGGGTTTTGACCTTGGCCCTTTGATCTTTTGTATGTATATTAGGAGTTGACAACCTTCATTATTATTATAATCATCAGGGAAATTTTTTACAAATCCTGATTCCCAGGCTACACTGAAAACCAATATAATCAGATTCTCTGGGGAGGAAAACTAATAACTAATTATTTTTTAGAGCTTTGCAGGTGATTCCACTATGTAGCCAGGGTTGAGAGGCTCTGCCATACTGTGTCATTGGGTGATTTCATTCATCCTGGTAGGTTTAATTACCATCTATAGCAGTGGCTGCATATTAGAAATCCCTGGGGACAGTTGTGCATTCTTTTTAAATCACTGCTTGTACCCCTCATTCCCAGAGCTTTACTTAGCCTGGGTTGAGTATGGGCATAGGCTCTTTTTCAAAGCTCTTCCATGTGATTCTAATGAGTAATCAGGGTTGACAATCACTGACCCACAGACTGTTGACTTTCCAATGATATATCTCCAGCCCAGATCTTTCTGAATTTCAGCCCATATGTCCACTTTCTACTAACCTGTACTATTAAATGTAATATGAGTATGCCATTCATTTAATAAATCCTCCTTGCTCCAAGATCTTCATGAAGCCACTCACCTTTGGTTCATCTTTGGCTACCTCCATTACTGTGGATACAAGCAATGGTTACTCACCATATCCTGTTAATTCATCCTCCTAATGAATTCAAAAGTTTACCTACTTCTCTTCATCCCCATGCCATTATTCAATCATTTCAAAATTATTGCATCTATCCTCTAGACTTGCACACTGAAGCTTGTGTAGTCTTGGAAAAAACCCTAAATTTGATCACTCACCCCACCCCCTTGCCTAAAACCCTTTAATAACACCTCCTTGTCTTTTTTTAAAAAAAATATTTTATTTATTTTTTGGAGAGCAGAAGCAGGGGAGAGCAGAGGAAGAGGGAGAAGCTTGCTCCCCACTGAGCAGGGAGCCCCATGTAGGGCTCGATCCCAGGACACTGGGATCATGACCTGAGCCTAAGGCAGAAGCTTAATTGACTGAGCCACCCAGGCACCCCAACAGCCCTTGTCTTAAAGATAAAACCCAAAGCTCCCACCTGTAAGTCTCTTCCTGATCTGGTCCTGTTTATCTTCACCCCTCTCCACTTCCCATTTATCATCTTTCCTCTGTTCTAGGAAGTGGGAGGATGTCTTCCTAAGGGATACATAAAAATTTCTGGGATAAGATAGTGTGTATTTCAAAAAGCCTGTAACTTTATGATATATATTCCCTCACCCCTTTCTGTGTGGAAATCACTACTCTAAGCCATAACTCCTTGGGGACAGAAATCATGTAATTCATCAGAACATCATGCTTATCACATTACTTGGTACAACCAGCAAGATATTGTGAATGAATAAACATAAATAAATGAATAGCTGATTGAATGAATGTATCTGTTGCAGTTGTGGAAACAAGATGACCAAGTATATTAGAAATGTATTTGAAATAAGAAAAAGTAAGCATTGAAAGAGAACCTGAGGAATTCTCTAATAAGTAAAATTAATTACTATTAGTGCATGAATTTTCTGACATAATTTGCCTGCTGAGAGTTCTAATTTGCTTCCTTTCTGACAATTGCCCATATAAGGTTAAAATGTGGGTCATATTTTTTATTTATTTATTTATTTTTAAATATTTTATTTATTTATTTGACAGAGAGAGAGACACCCAGTGAGAGTGGGAACACAAGCAGGAGGAGTGGGAGAGGAAGAAGCAGGCTCCCAGTATAGGAGCCTGATGTGGGGGCTCGATCCCAGGAGTCTGGGATCACACCCTGAGCTGAAGGCAGACGCTTAACAACTGAGCCACCCAGGCACCCCTGGGTCATATTTAAAAAAAAAAACAACACTTTTTATTTTTAAATAATTAGACTCACAGGAAATGGCAGAATTAATATACAGAGTCCCATGAACCCTTTACCCGGTTTCTCCCGATGGGGACATCTTATCTAGCTATAGTACAATAACCAAACCAGAAGACTGACCTGAGTGCAAAACTATTCAAGACTGTAGATTTTGTTCAGTTTTCACCAGTTTATATGTGTGTGTGTGTGTGTATTGTTCAATGCAATTTTATCCCATGTAAAGATTTCTTAACTACTACCACAATCAAGATACAGAACTGTTCCAACAACACAAGGAAACTCCCTTATGCTAACCCTTTATTAGTCACACCCACCTCCACCCCAGCCCCTGACAACCACTAATCTTTCTCCATCTCTGTAGTTTGTCATGTCAAGGTTGTTCTATTAATAGACTCATAGAGTATATAACCTTTTGAGATTGCCTTTTTTTTTCACTCAGCATAATACCCTTGAGATAAATCCAAATATTTGTATGTAATACTATCTTTTAAGTCAGAAAATGCAAAAGAGATATAAATGGAGTTCTGAAATTTGGATAAAACTTCTTTTATCTGAAATATATTGACTTGAATCTCTTAAAAGGCATCTGGGTTTATTCATTCTAGTCAGTGATTAAAAGTATATTTTAAAATTCAGGAGAGATTATTTTTTATGTTGTTGGAGAAATATTGATGGTTTCAGATATCATTTGGAAAGAAATGTAAACTCAGATTGTGCAGTTTTGAAATTATTCTCTGCAACTTGATACATACTTTTCAATATGAAAATTCACAAGGTAAACTCAGTTTGCCATTGCTACCGACTACGAAAGGCCAATGAGTATTTTATTGGCTGTTATGTTTGGTGGGAATACCATTCTGGTGAGACTGATTTTGCAGCTTATTTAATCTGAAGAAAGTTTTCTTGATTTCCCTATTCCTGCGAATTTTTCTTGTCTGCCATAACCTCTTATTATTGTCACCTCTCTACAAAATGCTATCATGGTTTTCATATTCAAATGCGTTTTCCATTTTATTCATATTTTTGAGCTACTGACAGCTATCAGTCTTGTGACAGGTAGCATTTATGATAATACACTCACAAATTGTTTGAAAGAAAAGAAAAGCGAGTGATTTATGTCCTGAGTTTAAGAGGTTAAATTTTATTTTATTGTAATAAGACTTCTTGAAGCAGGCTTAGCTCTGCTGTTGTGAGCCTACTAGAGTTATTATGCCACATTGAGCAAAAGCTTTTATCCATGTTTAGCCAAAAGACTTACTCATTCTGCAAAAGAAAGATTTTTATCATGGTGCAAAGAATTAACTTCTGAGTAGATTTTTGAGAGAGACTTTATGTTGTTAATGCTCTGCTTACGTAATACAAATATATGGGGAACTCCCCAAAATACATGTCATCTATGAGAATCATTTTCTTCCAGCCTTTTTCCCCCTCTTGATTTGCTGATGTCATCTTCAGCTATGTTTTTCAAATGTAGCCACATCAAGGTAGTGTAAGCTTTCTGTCAATTCCTTTCATCCTGTTCTTCCACTTAATCTTTCTGTTCACAAATGTTCCTTCATGCAGACATGCATAATTCATTAAACAAAGAAAAACAACACAAAAGAGATAAAGCATTTAGACATCATTATCTTAATAACCTTAATTTATTAAGGCTCTTACACATTAATAAGAAAAACACGAAAACCCCAACTGAAACTTGGGGAAAATACCACGAATGGGCAATTCAGAAAAGAAAAAATGAAAATGCCGATAATCACATGAAGAAATGTTCAACAATATGATAAACATAGAAATTCAAAAGCCATGTTACTTTTTTTTCTTTTCGATTGTTGAAGATTTTATAAAAATGAACATTTCCAGATTTGGCTCGGGCTCCATGAAAAAGACACTTCACTCAGAGCCTAATGTGAATGTAAATTTAGATAACATTTCTAAAAGGCATATTGGCAAAAAGAATCAGATGCCTTAAAAATGTACAAATGTTTTATGTTATTATAACTTATAGCACTTATAATATTTTTAAACTGAAGCAAACTAAATGTCCAACAATAAGATAATGGTGAATAAATCATGGACCATCCATATGATGAAATATTATGAATTAAAAATGATTATATATATAGAAAGATGACCACAAAAAATTAGTAAATGAAAAAAAGGTTCAAGCTTGTATATACAGTATGATCCCCCAAGATGTGTTTATGGTGGGAGAGAAAGATTAGAGACTTCAAGAATTCTTAGCTAAATATCAATAGTGATTATCTCTGGGTAGAATAACCATGGTTGATTTTTCTATCTGTGTCTTAGAGTATTAGCCAGATTTTCTACAATATACACGATTTATCTAAGGAAATAGGAAAGTGGAAATTATTTTTCAGTGATCACATGCAGTATTCTAAAATGGATAATACAGAGGCTTAAATGATAAAAAGTGCTATGATATATCAAAAGACCTGTCTCTTACTTACAAGACACTCTTACCACCTCTCTCTTACTGTTTTGTTTTTGTATCTTAACCACTAGGGACCATATTTATTATTCTCTCCCTCTCTAATTTTTTTTCTTCAAATTTTTATTTAAGTACCAATGGGCTAACATGCAGTGCAGTATTGGTTTCGGGAGTAGAAGTCAGTGACTCATCGCTTACATATAATACTCTCTCCCTCTCCTATAGACTGCATGTTTTGAAATGTTTCATCTACCAAATAAAATTAAGTTTAATTGATGTGTCTTCTCAATGTTCTTCAAAAAAATATAGTTGCCTATCACTTTTCTTGAGGATATAGTTGTTACCAAGATGAGTTGATATAAATAATCTTGTAAAAAACCCCAAAATGACAGTGTTGCAGTCACAGAGCAGCCTTGTTACAGAACATGCCAGGTCCTTCCCAGGCTCAGAGTGAGGTCCTGGAAGGCAAGGACCACCGTGGCCTACCATGAACACGTTCACCTGGAGTGATTAAGCTGTTTAAACATCTTTTAACTTTTATTGCCTGTCTACCATTTGTTTCTTCTGTTTTTCTAGATAATTTCCTTAACTTTATTTTCTATGGAATTTTTACATTTTATCTCCTTTTTTTTTCCTTCAAGGACTATGTCTGGTTCTCTGTTCTTGTTTTTTGTTTGTTTGTCTTGTTTTGTTTTTAATTCCTGTTTTCTATTTCATAGATGTATATATCCTCCTGACTCTTGGGAAAAAATGAGAGTCTATTTTGTTTCATTTTGTTCTTAGAGATTTTCTTCAAATGTGTCATGATCCTAGCTGACACTTTAAAAAAAATTTTTTCACATTTTTTTCATTGAAAATAATGTATGTTCAGGTATGTGCACTGATATTACATGTACGACTTGATGACTTTCTACACATGCATGAATTCCTGTGACCAACACACAGTCTTGGTATAGAGCATTTCCAGTACCACAGATAAGAACCCCCCCACCCCTTCTTCTAACTGCCGGTACCATGGATACTTTGGCCTGTATTTAAACTTCATATACATTGAATCATGTAATATATATATATTTTATGTCTGCCTTTTACTAAAAATATTGCCTGTGAGATTTATTGATGTTGTTGCATACAGTAGTAATATATTCTCTCTCCTTTTTTTTTAACTTTTTATGTAACTGCTTACTATTCCACCATATAAGTATACTACCCTTTTTTAATCCATTTTCTCACAAATGGGTATTTTGAGTGTTTCCAATTTGAGGCTATTGTGAATAAAGTTTCAATATTCTTTTTTTTTTTTTAAGATTTTATTTATTTATTTGACAGAGAGAGAAAGAGAAAGAGGGAGGGGGAGCAGCAAGCAGAGGGAGAGGGAGAAGCCGGTTCCTCGCTGATGTGGGGCTTGATCCTAGGACCCTGACATCATGACCTGAGCTGAGGCAGAAGCTTAAGCCACAGAGTTACCCGTGCGCGTCTCTACGGATATTCTTTTACATGTATTTTGGCAGACCTATAAGCCCACTTCTTTGGGGTATATAGCTAGGAGTAGAACTGGTGGCTTGCAGAGTAAGTATGCACTTAGATTTAGTAGGTACTGCAAAATGGTTTTCCCAAGGAGTTGCCTCAATTTGTATTTTTGTTAATTAGCAGTGTATGAGTTCAAATTGCTCGTAATTCTCACCAAAACTTGATATGGTCTTTTTAATTTAAGCCATTTTGGTGATTGTACAGTGATTTCCCATTGTCGTTTTAAATTACATATCCCTGATGACTGGTGATGTCAAGTGCTTTTTCCTATGCTTATTGGATATTTGGATATACTCTTTTGCTATGTTTGTTTTCAAGTTTTCACTTAATTTTTACTTTAGGTTGTCTTTTATTTATTTGAAGAAGTTTTTTGCATGGTCTCATAAGCATTGTGTCAGATATCTGCATTACAGATATGCCCCTCCTGTTTGTGTCTTTATCTTCCACTCTCTTAATGGTGTTTCTTGATGAACCAATTTCCTTAGTTTTAATAAAGTCCAATATATCTGTTCTTTTAGAATTAGGGCGTTTTGTGCCCTTTCAGAAATCTTTGACATCAGAAAAGTCATGAATATATTTTCCTATCACTTCTAAAAGCTTAAATGTTTTATATTTAGGTCCATGATCCACCTTTAAATACCTTTGCGTGTGGTATTAGGTTGGAGTCAAGATTCATTTTTTTCCCCCTGTGGATATTCACACAAAATTGTCTTTAGTCTTCATTGATCTTCTGCATATACTGTGCTACATTCCGTCAAAAATGAGACACACACACACACACACACACACACACACACACACACGAGGAAAAGCAACCTATTAGCAAGAGATAAAGCAGTCAACAGAAACAAACATCAAGAGTGATGCAGTAAGATCTGACTACAAGCTCTCCATACGTACGTGGGTGGGATTGTAGACAGTTAGGCACCACTGTGTGATATCGGGTGGCTATCTGGCTTTTTAAATGGAACCTGCAATGTCAGTTATTGTATTTTTTCAAGGACATTCAGTTTCTGCTGTTAAGAATCCTTCAATCTTCTGACCCACTTGGGTGTTTGAAATCCCCTTTCACTTGCTGTGGTAAAGGGGAGCTAGTGGTCTAAATGTTTTCTCTCTGGTCTTTCAAAGACTGATTCAGTGCTACCTCTCATTCCTTCTTCCACTGTGAAGATGCCTCCATTATTCAGCCTTTTTGGGGTTTGTTGGGGCAATTTTTCTTGCTTGTCATTTCTCTTCCCCTGTGCACAGATGTAGGAGTTAGATTCTCTGGCTTATGTACCAGTTTCTACCTCAGAACAGCTTTCTTATGAACCCACTCGGCCTCAGAATCATCACTTCTTAAATGGAGAGAATAATGCGACTTACCTCACAGTGTTGTGGGAGTTAACTGAATTAAATTATGTGAAGCTTTTAAATAATGCTTAGCACATGATAAGTGCTCAAAAATCATTAGCTATTATTAGCTTTCTCTATTCAACTCATTCAGTTACCATTCCATTTGCTTTCATCTTCCAAAAAATGAGTAGACATGTCTCCTTAGCTACTGTCTTCTCTCACATTCTCTTTGTTCTTTTAAATACCTTTGTTGTAATCTTTATAAGATTTATGGAGGAATTTGATGTAAAAACATGTTCAATCCACATATTTAACTAAAATTCACCCAACTACAAATTTAAAATTTTAAATTGCTGCACAGACTCTCTTCATAATTTTTTAGACTGTGACTGTGTAATCACTGAGATGGATGATTCTAGTTCAAAGATTTATAGTTCTAAGATTCCTTCCAGCTCAAAAATTTTTATGAATTAATGAAATAACAAATTATGCCCATGAAAATGGCGAATTCTATCTTTCTAAAGGAATCTCAGATCATTTGTTTACATTTTTTTCTCCTTTTTCCAGAGTACCCATCTTCCTACCCAATTGGATATTGGTTGGTTGATTGACAGGTGTGAAAAACACTTCAGGGAAGCTCTTTGGCAAGGACAGGGAAAGCTATATACATTCCTTGATCAAATTTAAATACCCTTAAGCAACCTCCATTAACCTTGAACACCCCAAGCTGTTCCCTCAGGCTCTACAACTTACTCAAAGCTCAAACCAAATTTAGTGTAAGAATGAGTCCATCCACAAAAAAATATGAGTCGCTATTGTTTCAGTGAGTGCAAAAAAAGTTTGAAAAAAAATAATTTCTATAAATATATTTAGGCATTAGTACCAATTTGTGTACCCATATTATTTACACTGAATAAGCTATTCACTAGTAAACACTCTAGTAAACGATCATTTTATTTTACTCATTCACAGTCAGCATAATATTCACAAAGTGAAATAACATTTAGGTTCATTGTTTGTTGCTCCTTTATCAGTTAAATGCAATTGGTAATTGTTTCATCAATTAGTGACCTAAAACTTAGGGATCTTTATTAACTTTTCTCATAAACATATCCCCGCTAAACATATCCCCGCTGTGTAGTATTTTCTAATTGTGTATATGTGTGTACATGTATGATGTGTGTATGTTTGTACGTGTATATATATATATATATATATGTATATTTAATTGCGGGGGGGGGTTGAGAGGAAGGGAGAGAGAGAGAGACATTAGGTAAAAAGACCCAGACTCATCTGGGTTTGATCATTTAAATGTAGATTGTACCCATTTAAAATTAAATTCAAGTAGTTTTAAGGTAGATTGGGGAAATACAAAATAGAATAATGGAAATTAAGGCAAAATATATACATGGGGTGCTCCCGTAGTAGTTAGCGATTTTAGACTCTGAAGTGATATCCCAGGAGAAGCTGAGAAACCTCCATCACTTGAATCATTTAAAATTGGACTAGACTAAGCTCGGGAGAATATACCATTGGGAGTAATCATGCTTCGACAGAGAACGACTGAGAGATCTTTTTCAATTCTAATTGCCATGATCCTGTGTAATTCAATTTGAAATGGCCTTGCTATTCTAATTCACAAAGATCCTATTTTTACTAACTCTTTCGTTTTTATAATCCTGCTTCTGGTATCACTACTCTTTTTTAAAAGGGAAAAGAAACCCTCAAACTTGGCTTCCAGGTATTCATTGAATTACACTCCTTATTTCCGTGTTGTGTTTTTTTCCCCTCCAGACGCGCTGTTCTGCAGACTCAGGCACTGCACTCAGGGCTGGGCAGACAGTGATTATCATCACCCCCTGCTTTCATCCATTAGAGCTGGGCGTTAGCAGGTAAGGGTGAGGGCTGACAGAGAGGCTTGCAAAACGGGTCAGCATAAATGCTTCCAGGAGGCCAATTCAAGATAATCTATTGAAATATGGATCAGAAATATTGCCAGCCGAGGCTGAATACCTCTATCTGTGGCATTTGAGCCAAAGCAATAGAATGCTTTCATGGGGGAAAAATAACAAAAGCCATAATTACGTGGGGAGAATTGTCTGTTCACATCGTTTGGGGGTTAATTTTGTGAAATGGTTGCCATTCTGTCTGGGTCCAGCATCTGTCTCAGCCACTTTATTTGTTTTGAGATGCTTCAGGGATAAGGTCCCTGGAGACTTGAGTCCAGGAGGCCTTCTGGTTTCCAGGAGCCAATTTGTGACAAGATCAAAGGGGTCTGTAGTCCCAGGAGCCGGAGTTACACTTTGGAATTTACAGGTGTACCTCGTTTTACACAGCACTTACATGTTTGAAATGTACTGGAGAGTAAATTTTAGTGAATGGAATTTTATTAACCCCCTCATACTTTCAATTGGCAGTGGCCTCTGATCACTTGATTAATGGTCAAAATTGAGGTGGAATCATGCAATGACTCTTCATAAACTAAGAATGCTTTTGTGATATAGCTATCAGTGCTTTATCGCATTTCACTTCCCATGTAATTTTTATTCAACAATTTCTGAAATGGAAAACTAAAGCCAAAACCAAAAAAAAAAGAAGAAGAAGAAGAAAGAAAGAAAGAAGAAAAAGATACAACTCTGAAAATTTGAGGTAAAATTTCCAAACATTGTCAAGACACTACTTACAACTTGTTAAAATTCAAACACTTATACATAGGTAATATTTAAATTATAGAGTGATAACAATTTTCCCACTTTACCTTACTAACACCAATTCTTTATTTTGATATTTCAAACATACAGAAAAATATAAATAGTAATATAATAAATATTCATTACCCATCACTCAGATTTTCTTTATTGTTAAAAAAAATAAACATAGGCATATACAGTTGAAGAATGTTTAAACCCTTTCCTGGTGTTATTTCCCTTCCTCTCTCCAGAATAACTCCTATCCTGAAGTAGGAAAATACCCTGCCCCCCCCCGTCATCTACATTTTTACTACAAGTATATGAATCCATAGTTGGTATATAGATAGTATTTTTGTAAGTTCTTAAAATGTTCCTAAATGATGGCATCATACTTCAATCTTGCTTTTTTCATTTGATATTTTGTTTTTAAGTTCCATCCGTATCGATGCACATAGATCAAGGTTTAAATAAATTTAACATTTACTGATGTTCCATCATTATTTACTTTATCCATTCCTCTAATATGTCTTTATGTTGCTTCCAATCTTTCACTACTATAGACTGTACAGCATGTCTCCTTAAGTACAAATGTTCAAGTTTCCTTAAAGTTTACAACAACAATCGGAGTTTCTGGGTCTAGAGCACATGAATCTTCAGCTTTCCTAGACACTATGAGGTGGCTCTCCAAATTTAAATCTCACCAACAATAACAGTCAAATTAATCAATCTTTTCCTTTATGATTTTTACTTTGTGAGTGTGGTTTAAGAACTCCTTCCCTCTACAAATGATAAAAAGATATTATTTATTTATTGTGATTTATTGTGTGTTCGCATTTATGTCTTCAAGCCACTGGAATTCATTTAGAATTTTTTTTTAAGTATGAGAGGTAGGGTTCTAATTATATTGTTTTCCATACGGATGGTGAAGCTACTTAAAATGCCTGCTGGTTTTGAAAGTCACCTCTACATGCATCAAAATCCGATATAAAATTAGGTGGCTTCATTCATTGATAGGGCTGGCTTCTTTTCCATTCATTGATAGGGTTGATCTTCCCCTAACACCACATTATTTTAGTTGATATAGTGGTACACTGATCGTGATAGCTAATGGAGCGAATCCTTGCTTCTTTTTTTTCCTTCAAATTTGTCTTGGCTATCTTTGGACCTTTGTGGTCTTATATGAATCAGTTTTTAGAAAATCTTTGAAATGATAAAAGTGGTAATTAAAATGTGTAATATAATCTATTCTTATATCAAATCACTAAATCTAATTTATTGCTCATTAGTCAATATTAATGATATCCTGCCATGTCCTGACACTTAACTTCTTTGAAAAATAAGCTTATCATGTTCCTTTTCTTCTACAAATAATTACCATCTCTCGATTTCAGTAATTTTCATGTCATTTTCATTCTCCCAACTCATGGGCCTCTTAAGATCCGTTCCTGCACCAAGTTAACAGACTCATTCCTTCCTGACGCCCTGTTGTGAGAATGGCTTCGTAAATGTAGCTCTTTGTATACCTTAGTCCTCCTCTCTTGCCCATTCCAACACATTCTGCAAAAAGCTTGAGGAGCAGCTGTTTCCCTGGTTTCACTGTGCCACTTTTATGCCCAGAACTTAAACTCTGATGTGCCACAGGTCTTGAGTGACCCTCAGAGACCACACATCCAATTTCACTGGACTTCAACTGAAGTCCCATAGAGGATTTTTTCTGCCTAGAGTCACAGAGCTATCAGGAGAGGAATTAAGACTTTAAGATAAAACTTAGTCTAGAACACAGGCCTTCTGACTCCTGAACAATTCTCTTTCTACCTTTTGCTCTCCTACTCTGAACCTTCAGATATTATTTCCTAAACGATGTCAGCACTGCATTGATTTTATTTCATATAAATCTCCCAAAGGAACTTCCCATTCTTAGTCTTACCTCAAAATACATTCCTTCCTACTGCTTTGGAAATACAAGGTTTTACCTTGAAATCCAGTCTCCTTACTTTTCACAGAGCTATGTCTCAACTTCTTGGAAACATGCACCTTTTTCAGGATACTTAACTATTGTTACCATTATCTCTCGTCCTAACCATGATGAGAAAAACCACGACTTATTACACACTTACCATGAATCTAGCTCTTGAAAGACGTGACCTCACCTTGCTTTGCTCCACAGATGCAGGATTTGAAAGCCAGAGAGGAGAAGTAACATGCCCAGGGTTCCACAATGGGGAGTAGAACGCCAGTCTAGTAGTCCAGAGCCCCCAGGGCCTATGAGTTTACTGCCTTGTTCTGTGCCTCCTAACATTTAATATTTGGCACTTTTTGCACTAGCTTACTCTTGAGTTCAGTAACACTTACTTCTAGCTGCATTGGGTGTATTCTTAATGTTTGTCATCAATGAAAGCTCTTGCCTTCCAACTAGACTATATATCTTCTGAATACAGGATCATTTAAAACTTTCTTTAGATTGCCCTCTCCCCTCAGAGCATCTAATATGAAGCCCTGCTCTGAGCCCCGCTATGACTAGTAAGGGTCCAGTTAGTGTGGAGAGCCTCTCACAACCGTCCAAGAAGCTTCTATGTTGAGAAATCTCCCATTAAAACTGGGACCAATAGCTTTTATGACAGGGCGAAGAGAATGCCTCTCAGCAAACATATTTACTCTGTATTTTAGCACAACGACTTATTTGCTGTTACATAGATAAAGTCCAAGAAAAAGCTCTCTGATTCATCATTATTTATAGTTTCTCTAGCCAGTATTATATGATGTTAATTAGAAACAAATCTGGCCTATCATGTGAAATGCATTATAAACTATTTTGAGTGAATTTTACTTTAAAAGTGATTTTGTGCGAAGAAAACATAAAAGCATATGAAATTTCTGAGTTGAAGAAAGTGCACAAATATAATGCAATTGGAGGCCCACTATTCACAATGCTCAAAGAGTATTTCCCACAAGTTTGAATGAGAGCACTCTGTGGCCAGCCTTGGACAAGGAAGAAAGCCTTTCCTCTCTCCTTCATCTTGAATAATCATCTCCTCGCAGTGAATAAGCAGGGCATGGATCAGTTTTCAAAAGGCCTAGATAAAAGACACTTACAGAATTTCAACATTGTTGGGCTTTTTATTATAAAATTTACAAAATAGACTTTTAACAATTAATAGACTTTATTTTTTAGAGCAGTTTAAGTTTTATAGGAAAAGTGAGCAGGAAGTTCCCATATACCCCCCTCCACCCACACACCTCTAAGCACCCTCCCCAGATTCCCCTATTAGTGTAATACACGTTTACAATTGATGAGTCCATATGGATACATTATTATTAGGGGAAGTCTATAGTTTACATTAGTGTTCATTCTTTGTATTGTACCTTCGATGGGTTTTGGCAAAACGACATGTATCCACCATTACTGTATTATCGAAACAGACCTTATTAAAACAAAATATAAAAAGAAGTCTAGACGATACCATTTTGAAATATTTAACTGGTGAAACAAGTTAAGTAAACTCAAACTCAACCAAAAACTTAGTGAACTTATTCTTTAGAGTTCCTACCAGACAGAAAAGCAATAAAGTAAAAATTAAGTAGTCTTTTCTTTGAAAATTGTAGTTATTTTGATAAACAGTGCTGTTAAAACAGCAAACGTGAACACCACATACTCTAGCTCATTCCCTTTTGTGTACTGTTCTCAAGGTTTGGTGTGAATACTTCATAGTTAAAGTATGTCTTCCCCTGAGGATCCTATAGCCATTTAATTTCTGTTCTGGCATTTGGCCTATTGTGTTTATGAGGCTCTACTGAGAAATGGAATTGATGATTTCTTCCATAACCACAAAGAAAAATTGAAAGCTACTGATTTCAAACCGCTATTATAACCTTTCATGTTTTTCTGGAAAAATGTTTTCTTTTCAAAATGGAAAAGAAAAAAAATTCCCTATTAAATGTCTAACCGTTCAGTATCAACTCATCTTTCAATATGTTGAAATTTCACCTCAGACTTGGCCAGAGGAAGGCTGGAGTTTCCCATCTTTAGTTTGGAATCTACCAGATGTCGCTGCCTGGTCTGATAGATCTCTATTAGCTTCCTGCTTGTTGACACATCGTTGTCAAGGAAAAGAGTGGATTTCACATTTAGGGCCAACACCGTCTGCCCCCCATGGCAACTTTCTTGTCAGTGTGGATTCACTGCTTTTGCCTTAAAGACTTCCCTCCCCCGGCCCCCACAGTCCCCTGAGGACTTAAACGAAGCCAGCAGTGATGCTTTTTCCAATATCTTTTCCCTCGTGTGAAGTGCCATTTTAAGACTTTTTTGGAAGTGTCAAAATCCGAGTTATGATATACAGAGTTTCTTCTAGAGCAGTGGTTCTCAACTAGGGGCAAATTTGGCCCCCAGGAGATATTTGACAATGTCTGAAGATAGTTTTCAGTTGTTTCAAACAGGGGTTGGGGAGGGTACTGCTGGGCTCCAGTAGAGAGTGGCTGGGGTGCTGCTAAGCGGGACAGCCCTCCATGTCGAAAGATTAATCGGCCCTCAGAGTCAATAGTACTGAGGTTGAGAAATCATGCTCTAGAGGTTTAGTCATTCAGCCACTTTTGCCATTTTTGCATTTCAAAATATTGCATTTGTTGAAATAGTAAAGCATTGCATCTTGATTTTTTTAGTTAATGCCCAATAATAGTGGAAAAGAATGTTTTGGTTTTTTTTATTACCTTGCTCAGGGAAAAAGCTACCATGTTTGTAGAGTAGAAAACCTTAGTTGTCACTCAAAATGTAAACTGTCATAAGGGATAAGAGATTAACTTATCCCACTGCCAACTTTTATAGTGTCATTATTTTCCCCTCTAACTACCTCCTTAATATCTTTGCTGACGAAGATATTTTCAAACGGAAGACAATTAGAGGCTTTTTGTTTATGAAAAATGAAGTGTTCAGGCACAAAAGCGTGCACAGTGGACCTCTTACAGAATGTTTAAAATCTCCTTTCATTAGAAGATGTTCTTAAGTGGCCATTTGTCACTTAATAAGAATTCCTGTTGTTTCTACTGTTGTTTTTATATACAAACACCAGCATCGATAGATTTCCAGGATATCCTTTACAATTTCACACCCCTTGATTTCACATTGGGTTGCCTCAGATGTTTTTTCCATCTTAAAATCACATTCTGGTGAAGTTTACCTGAAAATACACCAGAAAAGCAGTTGTAAACCGGCAGCCAGAGAACCAGATCCTAGGCACAGATGTGTTTGTTTAGCCAGGAGAGAACTTAAGGTTTTAGAAATTAGTTGCCGATATTTTAAAAATTAATGGATTGCTCACAAGGATCTGGATATCTCTTTTTTTCTTGAAAAATGGAAACATCTAGCATTTGGGACCAGTATTCCTCCATGGCAGCAGTTCACAGCAAGAGAACATCAGCTGGACACTTTTGCCAGGGGCAGGTACACGCCGGCTTACCTATTCCCACCCAGCCTACTTCACTCAGTCACCTGCCAGCCTGCTCCCAGTGACCTTTGGATTTGCAACCTCTGGACTTTATTACAACTAAGTTCTGCAAATACAAATGTTTGGTAGTTAGTAGAACCCAATCTTTGGCTCATAACCCAATTTAGCAACTCCTATTTGAAGAAAGATGGAGAGCTGAGGCAGTTGAGGAGGTTGATAGGAAATGTGAGGAGAATGGAAAGCTTGAGCTGTGACAGAATGCACGGGGAGGGAGGGGTCATGAAAAGAACTATCCTCGAGAGTGAAAACAGATTCACTTCTTCGGATCAGCCCTGCCCAGAAATCTTCTGAGCAAGTCAGGTAGTAAACATGAAGAAACATCAAGGATATTTACGGCCAAGCCAGAGGCTCTCTGCCATTGAATTGGCTGTGTATCATCTTTGCTCCAAGCTTCTAGTCCTGGCCTGTGTTCTGGAGGAATCACCAGAATTAGAAATGGAATTCAGGAAGAGCTCCAGGAGTCAGTCCAAGGAGGGAGGATGATAATGTGTAGGAATCACGGTCCAGAGCAAAGGTAGAGGGTAAGGCAAAGCCCGTACCAAAACACAAGGAGTGTCAGACAGCATTAGTATCCACAGTGTGGGGGTCAAGCCAGAAGAAAGGTCAGGATAGGGAAGATGTAGATGGCAGTTTCTGGCCTCTGTGTTCCTCTGTGCAAAGTCTGTGATTTGGCTGAACCTAGAAGACCCAGGCGGCTCCTCGTTCTTCTATCTGTCGTAGTCTGAGATCCACACATTAGTGAGTCTCCATTTCTTTGTGAACATGGTGTTCTATAGACCTTTTTTCTAGTCATCCGAGGTCGGGAGAAAAGTTAGGGGTGGTCTGACCACACACTTTAGGTTACTTCCCTCTCTCCCTGCTCCTGAAGAGGACAGACCAGATACAAACTTGAAGATGCAGCATCCAGCTGTGGTCTACAGATGTGAAGGCGAAGGGAAACAATTCTTGGGGATTTGTGGGGGGGTGGGAGAATGCAGAAATTGCTGTTTGGAGGGTTGTTTAAACCTTATCTGATGCACGAGAAAGAAGAAAGGATTAGAAAGAAAGACGTTTGAGGAAGGAAGAGAGTAAAAGAATATTAAAATTGTTGCTGGAAGGAATCTCAGAAAATACTACCCTAGGCTAGGCTGGGCTTTCCCTGTTTGATATGTGTACAGGGACTATATAATTTACCATCCAAATCTGTACTCTTCCAAGAGTGAAAGAGGAAACTGTTAGTAATTTTTCCAAGACCCTAGCAGGACCTGGGACTGGCCAGCAAATGTGTGTCAGGTCTCAATAGTTAAAGACAAAGTAAGCAGTCTCCCTTGGGCTTCAGGGCTGCAGGCTACATCCTAGAGGCCCGGAGGCCTCAGACTGAGCCTGCTGTGTTATGCTGCAGAATGCAGAGACGCCAGCTCAGTTAGGATGTGGGAGAGAGTGCTTCTCATCTCCCACTAAGCCTCAGAATCACCCAGGGACTTTAAAAAATTACAGATGCCCAAGAATTCACTTTTAATCATTCTGGATTGGGCTTAAACAAGGGTGCTTTTTTGTTTTTGTTTTTTAATTTTTAAAGCTGCCTGGTGATTCAAACGTGCAACCTAACCAAAACGCGACAGTTTCTTCCAGGCTTCTAGGCGACCCTAGCCTGCTCTTCCCTCTCCCCAGAGTTAGCTTAGGCTGACTAGATGAGCAGACCCTGAACTAGGGAGTTTCCTCCCTGCTTCTCCACCCCCACCCCTTCCCGCCCAGTTGAGGCTGGGGCAGGAAGGGGTAGGGGCTGAATGAAGTAAAGGGAGCTTGCGTATTTAAGCTGACAATGTGTATTTCTTACCAAGAACAACTGAATATTAAAAAACAAAACAGAACAAAACCGGAACAAAACCCCTTAAGCAGCGTACGATGGCTCTTGGCATCACACACTTGAAGACTGAAGAAGCCGTGTTTGGGCTAGTGTTTTATCACTACCTAGTGCCACACAGACACATTTATTAAATTGGTGGTCATGCCTATCTAGTGTTTGGAGATGGCAACTTTGAATCTACCCTCAGACCGCAAAGATTTCTCATTTAACCCATATTTCTGGAGCGAATGTTGGATTAGGATGCTAGAGCCTGCCATAGCTGCGGCTGTGCTCCAGAGGAACTCACTGTCGAGACAGTTGCTGAAGTAACACATGGAACCCAGAGGGAGCTGGGCTGCTTTGAGCTGTTACAAGGTAAACTGAGGCACATTAACTTTTTTTTTTAAGAGTTTGAGCAGAAATCGATGGGAGAGAGGCAGGGCCAAGCCAGAAGTGGTTAGGAGCGCTCCGTGGCAGGAGCTCGGGGAAAGACTTCTGTAAAGAAATTGCAGAAGAAAGGAAATTCTTTGACTGGCTGTAGCTTAAAGCCTGGTTGGCTGTTCGTGATTGGTTGTCCGTAGTGTTTTGTGTAAATGCCAACTGTGAGGCATTTACGGGCTTAGGTTCTGGGTTGCTTTGGCAGACCGCTGGGGCTTTAGAACCAGATCCATCTAACGGCCTCCTTGTTGAACTAACTTACCGGAACCGCGCTCACCACAGTGTCAGTGGTGACACAGCCAGGAGAAACACCAGCGGATAGGCAAGAATTCATGAAAAGCATTTTAAATCCTCATTTCAGCCTCTCAGAAAATCACCGAGGGATTATATAACCCTCAGCCGGGCTTCAGTACGCTCTTGCTCTCTCTTCGCTCTCAGAATCTCTGTACCACATCCCTTATCAATAGTTCAGGATTTCAGTTTCATCTCACATCTCAATACCTAGCACGGTTCACCAAGGTAACCGTTCTATTTCCTTTCTCTCTCTCTCTCTCCACCCCCCCAAACTCTGCTTCCCAACTCCCTCTTGGAAGCCTTTCCGTCTCTCTCCTCCTCCTTTCTGGGATCTGTTTCTGGGGCTGGGGCTTCTTTTCCTTTAAGATGTAAATCCTGCAGCTCAGCTCAGATTCTAATCAGCAGGACCAGCAGGATGAAAGGCCAGGCCAGAAGTTGTCTGAGTAGCAAGACTCCTGCCTCTTAGAGCCTGGGGGTGGGAGAGGAGGGGGAGATGCTGTGACTGCTCAAAAATGAACTTATTTGCTCTGCATCTTTGTATGTGAATGTATTTTTATATTTATATATGCATATATACAAGCATAATTACATGGAGGGCCATAGATAAGTGTCATGAAATACTGTGAAAGGATTCAGGAATCATTTTGTGTGAGAATGATATGTATGATATAGAAATATATGCCAGTGGAATGCTTTGAAATTAATTTTTGTTACTGAACACATTTACAGTATATTAAAAATGAAATTTTCGCCAAAGGAACTAAAAATGCCTTTCAATATCCCACTACTATTAATTTTCACAATAACAAAACAGAAATTATTGTTTCTTATTCTAATAAGGGTCAGATATGGAGAGGTATGTACACATTCTTTGTTTTTTTTTTAAAGATTTTATTTATTTATTCATTCGACAGAGATAGAGGCAGCCAGCGAGAGAGGGAACACAAGCAGGAGGAGTGGGAGAGGAAGAAGCAGGCTCATAGCAGAGGAGCCTGATGTGGGGCTCGATCCCGTAATGCCGTAATGCCGGGATCACACCCTGAGCCAAAGGCAGACGCCCAACCGCTGTGCCACCCAGGCGCCCCCTTTGAAAGAAAATTAAAGCATAATATCTTACAGTTCCATAAGAATAACATAAATACAAGACATAATGTAAGTTTGCAAAATTTTTTCTTGTTGCTGTTTCATATAAGGCTGTGTACTCCTCATTACACTGGATTGTTTTGTTTATCATTATAACCCTAGGACCTAGTATGTGGCCTACAATAAGAGAGGCAATCATTGAACGTATAAATAATACAAGCTGGCATTTACTGAGCATTTGCTAAGTGCCAGGCACAGTGCTATAAATACAGAATCCCAGTCTCTTAGATTTCTGCCATTACTGTTATGCATAGAGAGGACTTTTCCACTTTAACATCTTTAAAGTCTTTTATCTTAAAAAAAAATGATTTATTTATTTGAGAGATTGAGAGAGAGCACAAGTGGAGGGAGGGGTGGAGGAAGAGGGAAGGAGAATCTCCAGCAGACTCCCGGCTGAGCAGAGTTCCGTCACCAGGCTCCATCCCAGGACCCTGAGATCATGACCTGAACCGAAACCAAGAGTCGGATACTCAACCAACTGAGCCACCCAGGCGCCCCTAAGGCTTCTACTTTCTAGTTCTTGAAGATTCTTCTTTATTCTTTCTTCCTTCTTCCCTCTGTCCCTCCCCTCCAATCTCCCCTTCCTTCCCTTTCTCTCTTTCTCTTTCTTTCTTTCTTTCTTTCTTTCTTTCTTTCTTTCTTTCTTTCTTTCTTTCTTTCTTTCTTTCTTCCTTTCCTGTTGTAAATATTTAGACCAGCGCTGCCTGATACAAACATAATGCTATCCACAAACGTGAGCAACAAAAATTTGATTTTCTTAGTAGCTACATTTAAAAAGTAAAGAGAAACAGATGAAATTCATTGTAATGATACATTTTATATAACCCAATATATACAAAATGTCATCTTTTCAATGGGTAATCGATATGAAAAAACTTTAATGAGATATTTTGCAGTCTTTTCTTTCTACTGAGTTTTCAAGATCTGGAGTATATTTCACATATTAATATATCTCAACTTAAAATAGCACATTTTAAATGCTCAATAGCCACATGTGGCTAATGGTTATTGTATTGGACAACACAGTCTTAGATCATCAAAGCCAGAGATAGAAATTACTAACCAGTCACTCCTAACTATTTTCTGAATAATCTACCTTTTCCCTACTTACATCCAAAATGACTTTTATTTATATACTGATATCTTGTATGTATGCAGAGCACTCAATACACATGGTAGAATGAGTGAATGATAGGATGACATCATGATTTATTTTAGAAGGATAAGATATTAAGGAACTTCATTGAAGGGGAGGACTTAACATTAATAACACCTACAGAGCTGAACACATGTTGAATCCCTGACATTAGACCAGTTACTTGATACACATTATCTCGTGTACTGCTCACTGCAGATTTTGTTGAGATTGTGGTGATCAGACTCACTTTCACAAAGAAATTGGGGCTTAGCAATGTTTAGTAACTCACTCAAGGTTACAATCGGAGTAAATTGCAGAGCCAGTTTGTAGCTACATTTGTCTGAGTCCAGACTGAAGCCTTCACCATGCCATACTGCCTTTGCAAGATAAAACCATCAGGCTAAAGAAATAGCAGACTCTATGTTTATTCTATCAAGTTAGAAAAAAGACCATTGCTTCCAGTAGTTGTTGACATTTTCTCTCTGATTTCACTAGACAGGATAGTTTAGTAGAGAGTGGCAAATATTCTTTCATTTTCACAAGGTTTTCAATTTGTTTCCAGAACGTTTATTAGAAAGGCATCTAGAAAATTATTTTGTATTTCTTTAAAAATTGCGGGAGAGGGAGAGTACACAATTTACATTTTGTGGTTTGAAAGCTTAAGTGATTAACTAGTCGCACACAGATAGTAGTAGTAGAACCAAGGCGTTATCATCGTCACATTCCTCTTCTGAACCTCCTCTAAGCACCAGAAAACGTCCTCTTCAGATTGAGGTTACAAATTAGGATGCTAAATTAGGTGAGTAAGACTCTTCCTTACTTATTCTGTAAGGTAAGCTGCTTGTTGAAAGTCAGAAAATAATGCATTCCTGTGCATATGTAATTGTACAGATAATTGCCTCTATCATTTAAAAATATCATTTGCCAAAATGGTGTCTATGATTAATTATGTACATTTATCATTGAGTCGACTGGGGTACATTATAAAATCCTTTCCCTAAGCTCGTGCATCTTTCCTCCCTTTTTGTTTTTTTCAGTGTAAGTTATTTAGTAATTCAAAATTTTTTGTTATTCCTTTAGCCATAATTCACCAGCACAGGAACCAGCAACGAACTTGCCCTCGGGCTGCAGAGGACTTGTTTTTTGACTTTGACATCAAGGAATAAGGATGATGTTTAAAGTCTCCTTTTTCAGTTCATGGTTGCTTTTAAAACTAAAATCCTGGGAGAAGGATCATTTATCGGTATTAGGTATCTCCGGGACCATTTCCTCAGCCTGAAACCATACAGTGCTGGGCTTCAAAATCAGATGGTACTAAGGAAAGAAAAAAAAATACTTAAAAATAAGACAGTAAATAGTAACCCTGAAATCCTGACATCCACAACTTACCTACTGTAAATACAATGTACTTAATGATAATAGCAACTGTCCGAGAACAGACTCCATCTTTGACATGAGGCCTTCTGATGGTCTCTCTGTTTCTGTTCTACCCTGGATTCTCAGAAAAACATCCAGACCGATGCTGTTGTATTTTTATGTGTTGAAGCTTAGCAGTCCTATTTCCCTGAGTAGGAAAGATGGTTGCTGGCAGCCCCAAACCTGTACCCACAGAACTCAAAATCCCCAAAGAAGCCTTCTCAATCCCAGCTCCATTTAGAAGTCTAGCGAGAACACTGATTGCTTGATTGACCCCATAATGGTAATGGGGTATAGTGTTGGTGCGGCATGCTGTCTGCTTCATGGCAGTGGAGAGCTTCACCAGCATCAGAAGGATGAGAAAGGAGAGGGTCTCCAAAGAAAGAATTTTAGGCAAACAAGCGGTATTCGTCCACTCTAGGACCCAATACTTTTACTGCTTTCTTGTCACTTGAAGACTGTATTTTAAGCTCTATGAGGGCAGGGACCAGCTCTGTCATGCTAACCACTATATCCTCAAGGCATAGCTCATTATTAGATTTTTTAAAAAATATTTTATTTATTTATTTGACAGAGACAGCCAGCGAGAGAGGGAACACAAGCAGGGGGAATGGGAGAGGAAGAAGCAGGCTTCCAGCAGAGGAGCCTGATGTGGGGCTCGATCCCAGGACCCTGGGATCACGCCATGAGCCGGAGGCAGAAGCTTAAAGACTGTGCCACCCAGGCGCCCCTCATTATTAGATATTTAATAAATTTATGAATGAATGAATGTCAAGCTGCAAAGGAGGAAAATTATTGTTTGTTTGGTGGCCTCAGAACAAAGGAGGGCACCATAGGGGTTAAATGGTGGTGTGCTGAGACAGCTGGAGGGAGCCATTCAGGACTTGGATTTACCTGTCAACCCCCACCCCCACCACTGCTTGGGGATTAGAACTGGGAATGTGCCTCAGTTTATGTCAATTTCTTTGTATATCTTTGACTGGCTCCCTTTAAGATTGGCACTTTCCTTCTTTAGAAATGGAGAGACCTTGGGGCGCCTGGGCGGCACAGCGGTTAAGCGTCTGCCTTCGGCTCAGGGCGTGATCCCCGCGTTATGGGATCGAGCCCCACATCAGGCTCCTCCTGTGAGCCTGCTTCTTCCTCTCCCACTCCCCCTGCTTGTGTTCCCTCTCTCGCTGGCTGTCTCTATCTCTGTCAAATAAATAAATAAAATCTTTAAAAAAAAAAAAAAAAAGAAAAGAAATGGAGAGACCTTAAGTTAGGTCCAGCTCTAGGTTGCAAATTCTTCTTTAAGGTTGGTTTCATATATTTTTGCTGGCGGTTTGTTGGGTACACCCTCTCTGCTTAAAACTTCCAAGGGAAATCTTTCATTTCCAAATCTATGAGAGGCACTTGACTTCCTCCCTCTTATCCCCACTGCTTTTGTCTAACTCTGAAATCTGGTTCCTCAAGGAACCACAGGAGAAAACACAGTGTAAAGCACTAGTATGGTATTTTCATCCATTCATTCCATACATATTAACAGAGAGTCTACTGTCTGCTATGTGCTGTGAACAATGTTGAGCTTTGGAGAGGTGATCCTGAGCAATTAGACTAGAAGAGGAAGCAGACAAAATGCCACACAAATACACAATTTAAATCAGAAGATGGGTACTATGAAGAAAAGGAGCTCAGTGCCATGTGGTTATTTAGAAGAATCCTCCTCTATTGTATGCGATCTGAAGAGATTTCCCCAAGGAAGTGACATCGGAGTTGAGATTTGAAGGACGAATACAAGTTAAACAGGTGGGAGCCTAAGTGTTTCAGGCAAAGGGGACAGCATAAGCAAAGACCCAGAGACAGAGAAACATGGGAGAAGGTCCGAGTGGCTGGAGTTAGTGAGTGTGGGGAGGATTCTCTGAGATGAGGTCAGAGAGGAAGGTAGGGATCAGCTTATGCAGGGCTTGATAGCCATGTCTTTACTTGGCAAGGCATGTGAAGTCTTTAAGTGGTACAGGGTGATGTCTGTTTTCCCTCTGGAATAGATCACTCCATCATCAGAATGAGGCAGATATTGAACAGGGGTAAGAATGATTGGCTGAGACCAGTTAGGAGCCAACTCGGTATAGAAATGAGAAGTCAGAAAACTGATTTTTGCTTTTCTTAACATAATACCGAGTCCTCTGTTTTATCAAGTCCATCAGCTAGACATTCTCATCTGAGAACGGATGAAGGACTTTATCATGACCTCATCATGCTAGAGAGCATGCCAGGAAAGGGATGTCTGGGTGTGTTGAATGATCAGATGCACATTTGGGGCTTGCTGGTTCAGAGGTATCAGAGTATAGTCATGTAAAAAAGTAAATGAGAAGGTTGGGAATGTGGGTCTGATGATGGAAAACAATAGATCCTACAGCTAAGCCTTGGGAGAGTTCCACAAAGACACTATAATTGGAGATGGGAGTAGGAATGACTGTTAAAGATTATGTTAGGGAAGAAGGGAAAGATTGCTAAGGAAAACATCTATATTTAGGGATGGATATTCATTCCACAAATACTAAGTGTTCACTATGTGCCTGGCACTGGCCTGTGACTCATAGTTGACAGCCAGAAGAAGCTAGCTGGGGATGAAAAGAGAGGACTCTGAAAATGCGGAATAACAAACAGCAAAGGATAAGAAAGTGTCAAGAAGGAAGGGTGGCCAATGGTTTAGTTCCTTTGGAGGGTGGAAATACAATGAAGACTGAGAAGACAGCTCTGGGCGAGTGGAGCAGTCTCCACCCTAGATGGCACACATTATAAAGCAGGGCTAGTCCCCAGACTTAGAGAAAGTGCACGTTAGAGACCTTGACAAAACCCTCCTCCCATTTAGAACTTTAAATTATAGGAAGATAAGACTCAATATATAAAATTTCACTTTGTATCTTGCTTCCTTGAAGCACAACTATTCTATCTACGGAAAGAGAGCTGTGCTTCCCCTGTCCTGCCATGGCTGTCAGCCAAAAGCAGAGATGTTGTAATTTGAGGTTGACAGCAAGATGACCCTTACAGGGTCACCACAGCTTCTATCTTGTGGCAGATCCCTTGCTGAAATATGGAGGTGCCATGATGTTAAATCAATAGTCGTGAGTGATGTGGAGATTTGAGATGAAGCTAAACATAGCTTCCTTTGATTTTACCTTTTCATTTTTCCTGCTGGGCACCACGTTCTTAGAAGAATGATTTACCTCTGGGTAAATCATCTGCTCAGGTTTGTTATTCTAACCAAATGGTACTATCCTAAGAGGATCAGAAGGGCCTGAATGTTAATTGTGTTCATTTAGGGTCCCATACTAAGTTTTTGGTGACCAAAAAAAAAAAAAAAAAAAAAAAAAAAAAAAAAAAATTCCCCATGAAACGTATAAAGTAGTGGACACAAACATTCCTGTTAGAAATATTCAGGAAATTCTGATTGACAATTACAGATTTACCACCAAGTAACTTAGTAATGGAAATCAAAGTTGTAAAAGAATAATATGTATTTGAGCTGAATAATATTCAACATTTTATTTCCAATAATTGAAGAAGATGTAGCTGTTATCTGATGCTGTATAACAAACCACCCCACAATTTATTGACTTAAAACAAGAACCATTGATTCAGAACGTGATTCTGTGAGTTGGCAGTTTCGGCTGGACTCTGCCATACAGCTCTTCCAGCCTAGGCTGGGTGTGTCTCTCGGGTCTGCTGGCAGCCACCAGTCAGATGGCTCTGCTTCGGGGGAGTGGTAAGGACCACAGGGGTAAAGGAGCCACAGGTCTCTTATCAACCAGAAGGCTAACTTTGGCTTGTCCACGGCAATTAGGCTGGGTTCTTAGATAAAGAGAGGAAGATTGCACGCCTCTTGAGGTATGGCTCAAAACTGGTGCAACACTGTTCTGCCACATTCCATTAGCCAGACCAAGTCACAAGTTCTGCTCAGGTTCAAGGAGTAAGAAAAACAGACTCCGTCTATTGATGGGAGGGGTGAGCTACAAAGTTATACTGTAACAGGGTAAGGATATTGGCCATTTTGCTATCTACCACAGATGATGCATCATTTTTATCCTATTTGTTTTACAGATGGGTAGGTAAAATGTATAATATTTAAACAATACCTTTGGAAGGAAAAGTATTTTCATTTTTTGCTTTGAGGGCAGTATCAAACTAGAACCTCTCTCAAAGCAACCAGTTAGGATGAGATTGTCTTACTTGAATATTTTTGGCATCATTTTTATTTAACTGTAAAGAAAATCCTCATGTTTTTAAAGGCTGTTGGTCTACGTCTGTGTGACACTACCAATCACAGGCAAAGCAGAACTTCTTAATGGAAGGGAACACTACCTAGCTGTTGGCCTAGTAATCTTATATAAAGATTGCACAATTGCCATTGGGAAAAGGCATTTACTTGACAAATGGTGCTATTTCTGTTTTTGTCTGCCCAGTTTTAAATTTCTTCTTATTAAAATGGCAAATTCAGGTCCCAGAATAAATTGAACAAATGAACTACATAAATGGAAGATACATACGTCACCACTTCTCTTTGTAATATGTAGACATCTCATGGATGCAAGGACATTTCATGGAAAGAGAGTTTTAAAATTACTTTGTATGCATATAGAGAAAATAAAACTTTTTGATGTCTTGGCTCAAACTGAATAGGATCTCACTTAATAGCCCATGTAGTACTTTAAGATGATTTATTATTATGCTAATATTGTAATGTAATATTTATTAAGCATTGGAAGTGTGCAGAATACTAGATTGTCCACATAAAAGATCCTGGTGGATTTCAAGGAAAAGGGCTAAGAAATGCACTCTTCTAATCCACAGGAAAAGAGAGCAATTCAGAATCTAGGCAAAGCAATAAATCCTATTAAATTTAGTATACAGCATATGTTGAAAAGAAAGAAAAAAGGTAGACTAATAGAAATGGAGAGTGAGCATCTCTGATTAGAAGGCTGTCATCTTAAGAGCACACTTTCCACCCCAGACCTGAGTTTCGAAAGGGTTAATTCAGTAAAATATTTCTCATTTAAAAGAAGTTTTGGCCAATAATCCTCTGCATTATCATCTGATGTTCTAAGATCATAAGTTACAGTGGTTTCTATAGAGACCAGCTTTATAACTATTATCCCAAACTATAAGATGAAATGCTTTTAAAAATTATACCTTAACTGTAACTTTACAGCATCACAATAAAATGTACGATGTTGGCATAAGGTATGTGGAAGTCTCAGAATAGAGTTATAAATTTGCTGTAAGAGGACAATTTCCTCCCCAAATTAATAGCATATTAAAAGAAATCATCTTTACTGTGGCCAAGAGAAATGGGAAAACAACAACAACTGAGACTATGATTTAGGTGACTACAAAGAAAAATGCACATTCCCAAATACTAGGACCCAAATCCCTCTACTTTTATCTGAAAGAAGGCACGTAAGTTGAGGAAAGATTTTCTTAGTTTGCCATAATTCTACACTTTGCTTTGCTTAGCCAGGTTAGATCTTGGGGAAAAAGTAAGGCCAAAGCTCAAAAGGGGCTTAGAAATAGCATTTCCCATCGCATGAGATCATGCGCACTGACTAAGGGTTTTATCTTTTACTGGTCTTTAAATAGAATTACCCCAGAAGTTGATGAAAGTCTTGGTGAAAATTGATTGGGGGTGCCTGGCTCACTTGGTTAAGCATCTGCCTTAAGTACAGGGCATGATCCCAGGGTCCTGGGATAGAGCCCTGAATTGGGCTCCCTGCTCAACGGGGAGCCTGCTTCTCCTCTCCCTCTGCCTGCCGCTCCCTCCTACTTGTGCGCTCTCTCAAATAAATAAATAAAGTCTTAAAAAAAATTGATTGAAAAGTAAGTCCTGTCTCTATGCTTATATCTATGTTATGCATGTATGTGTGTGTGTATATAATATGGATAATTTTATATTTATATATATAAAGACCTCAGTGAAATAAAAAATAATATATTCTAGCTTCTTTTGAGTCTCTCAGCAAGTAAAAGAATATAAAAATGCATACACAAATGCTTTTTGGATGATGGTCGATGGAGCTAATGGGATAAAAGTATCCTAATTATCAGTTTGAATACAGAAAAAAAAAGCACAAATTAACTTTATTTCTGAAAAGGTTACTTATATTCTTTTTATTTAAATAAAGTTATGCTGGGGCGCCTGGATGGCTTGTTGGTTAAGTGTCTGCCTTTGGCTCAGGTCATGATCCCAGGTCCTGGGATCAAGCCCTGCGTCATTGGGCTCCCTGCTCAGCTGGGAGTTTGCTTCTCCTTCTGCCTGCCACACCCCCCGCTGGACCTCCCCCCCCTTTCTCAAATAAATAAATAAAATCTTTACAAAAAAATAAAGTTATGCTGTAGATGTCTATGATTGTCATCATAATAAAACATAAGTATAAGCCTCTTTTGGTTATATGCATTCATCTCCATGTATAGTCTTTTTAAAAAGATATTTATTTATTTGAGAAAGAGAGTGCACATCAGTGTGAGAGCAAGGGGAGGGAGAGAGAGAGAGATAGAATCCTTAAGCAGACTCCCTGCTGAACAAGAAGCCGCTGAACATGGAGCCTGACCCTGAGATCTCGACCTGAGCTGAAATCAAGAGTTTGATGCTTAACTGACTGAGCCACCGAGGCACCCCCACCATGTATATTCTTTTAAGCAAAGAAGGTAGTATTATTTAATAATTCACAAAGAACATTTTATTTTATTTTATTTTTTATTTATTATTTATTTTTTTTAAAGATTTTATTTATTTATTCGACAGAGATAGAGACAGCCAGCGAGAGAGGGAACACAAGCAGGGGGAGTGGGAGAGGAAGAAGCAGGCTCATAGCAGAGGAGCCTGATGTGGGGCTGGATCCCATAACGATGGGATCACGCCCTGAGCCGAAGGCAGACACTTAACCTCTGTGCCACCCAGGCGCCCCAACACAAAGAACATTTTAGGACAGCATACATTATGCTAGTTGATGGATTAAATTTGTAAAATGCAGATACACTGTATTTGATTTTTATTTAAAAATTTGAAGAGGGGAAACAGAGCAGTGAAAAGTACGTTCAGTTCAAGTAGTAAAGACAACATGAAAATTTCCTAGAAGAATAAAATCACCAATTTCAGCTTTAAAGTTGAAAACTGGTTACATAACTCGATGGTATATAGAATGAAGTTTAGATAATGAAAAGTCATGTGGAAATTGGTTGAATCAATTAGTTCTTGTTTGCTTCTTTTAAAATTACACATAAGCACATAGTCATTTGTAGTACCCAGGAACGTCACACATATTTTCATATATGTCTAATTTATCAAAATGACTGCCCAAGCTTCTGCATGTTTAAAAAAGTTTGCCTTGTGGATCATATTTAAACTATGTTTTCAAAGAGGCAAAACAACAACAGACAGTTCATAAATAAAAAAAAAATATTAAATGCCTTTTTCAGAATATTGCAGCAACTTGTAAAACTCCTACTTATCCACAGACTTTCTGAGAAGGGATGCTGTGAGACAAACTCCAGGAAGCACCCGGAAAGTAAAGAAAGAATGAGCAAAAGTAGAAAATTCATGATGGAAGTTGAAGGTCACAAGATGGAAGGTAGAGATGTGACACTCTATTTAGTAGACAGTTATTTTGTTTTGTTTTGTATTTTTCACTTTCAGGTTGTACAGAAAAGAGACAGCTAGATCAGAAATAGAAAAGGAGCATTTCCTTAGGTCTCCAGGGAGAGAAAAGCTAGCAAATAGTTATTTCTAAAGATTCTGAGAAACCTGTTATAAAAAAGGGTGAGGAGGAGCAAAGGCTTCATGAAATAGTTTGGTGATAGAACCTAGGTTTCTTGGGACTTTGGAATGAATTCTAAATGTTCTAGAAAGATAAATAGCAGGCTTAGATTAAATATCTTTTTGTTAGTCGTCTATTAGAAAGTTTTGTGTCTAATTGTTATTTCTTTCATCTTTGTTCTTGAGTTTGTTTCTTTGATTATTTCTTCTGGGTATCAGTTCTGATTTAACTACTGTATTAAACAAGAGTTGCTTAGGCTATGGACTGCGGGGTTTGATTCACAGCTTGCTTCATTTCTTTGTCTGGACACTTGACCCAACAGAACTTCAACCTGGAGACGGCTCACGCAAAAATGAAGTCTACACCAGTCCAAAAAAGATCAACCCATACTTGAAAACAAGCTTTGCTCCTGCAGCCCCATCTTGGAGATGGCGTTCTCTTTCATGCCTTGTGAAAACTACTTTTAAAGCATCACTTCATTTTAATAGAGAGGATCATAAAGTTCAGTTCTCTAAAGTATCAACATTCCTGCCTTGATGGTTAGTTGAAACATTTCAGACAGATAAGTACAGAATTTACTTTTTTGCCTGAAATATTGAAGTAGTTAAGGTAAAAATAAATTACCTGAATCAGTGGTTCTTAGTTTTCTAGGCTCCTTAGAATTCCCTGGGGAGCTTCTAAAAATTAAAGATCCCAGGTCCTGTCCTTGCCCCTAACAAATTAAAACAGGAAGTGGGGTCCTGGCATTGTTGTTTTTAAAATAGCTCCTTAGGTGGGGCTGCTGGGTGGCTCCCCCTTCAGCTCAGGTCATGATCCATGGGTCCTGCTCTGCGGGGAGTCTGCTTCTCTCTCTCTCTCTCTCTCAAATAAAATAAAATCTTTAAAAAAATACATAAATTAAAAAATAGAAAGCTCTCTAGGTGACTCTAATTTGTAGCCAAGGTTAGAACACCAATCTAAATAGTTCAAGGTCAAAAAATAATGAACAAATAAGTAAACAAACAAGTAAATCCATCCCTATTTGTATGTTGAGGCATAATGATTATTACTTGTTACCTGTTTTAAAACCACCTGTGCATTTGGTTGCCTGTAGCTTTAAATTCAAACATTTGTAGATTGCAGTTAAGCCCTTCTACAGTCCATTCTTAACAGGCCTTCAAGGTCTCAGCTCCCTACAGCCCTGTTCAAGTCTTGTCAACTCAGAGCCTTCGAACACTCCCTACCTTTTTACTCCTCTGTGTTTTAGCTTGCTGTTTTCTTTCTCTCATAGCTCAACCTCATTCTATACTCGGCAGAATGTTATTTACCCTTCAAAGGCCAGTTTAAGGGTCGCTGCCTCTGTGACATTGGAGTAATCATATATAGTTATTTTATATAATGCTGATTTGTATAAATTCAAATCACTTAAATATTTTCCTGAAGAGACAAAGTCACATTGTCTAGTGATAAGTGAACAGTTAATAATACCCCTTCAAAGTCCATCTAAGTATGTATCTATCATATTGCTGCTTAGTTACTCCAATATCAATAATTACTTAGGTGTATCATCCCAGGAGGCATTTGATTTATATTTATGAATTATTTCACATAGACATTTGAGTTATGATCTGAAACAGTTGCAAATTCCAATGTCTTATTCCAATTCCCTGAATAATTTTAAGGAAGACCATCATATATGATTTTTTTTTCTGCTTAAAATCAGAGTACCCAGACTTTAAGCAAATTAGAGATATTGAAAATATTAGGACATCTATAGTCTTTTGATATGTTGAATTTTCACATTTGGAGTATGAGTTTCTAATAAGAAATAAGTGGACATAATTTTTTCTTTACTCCTTCGGCTTTGACGCCACAGGAAGCCAGCTTGCTAACTGCCTGATACCTGATATTTCCCTGAATGAAAAGACTTTCTGATGAGGATCAGCATTTTCCCCAAGACAGGAGCGTGAATTCTCTTCTTCCTAAAGATACACATCCCTTAAAAGAGTCCAGAATATTTCCTGCAAAACTGCCTCAGTCATCTGAGCACTTATTAGAGCTACTATCAGAAAGGCTGAGGGAAGAAATGCGTCATTCCTGCAAAGGAAAAAACAAATGCACCCTAAAATAGGCCAAGGACTTGAACATCAGCAAGATTACAGAGCGGGGCGGGGGGAGTAAATAATGTTTTAAATAAAAATTTGGTTTAAAAAATAACTGCGTGTCCTTTAGCTCCCTGGCTTAAATTTTCCAACTTTCTTACTTCTGGAATTTTGTGAAATATACAAATGGTAGACAAGTATTTGTGTTAATATTCTGAATTTACATTTTTTTAAATTAGGAAGGTGGGTGGTTTGTTGGGATGGTCTCTCATGGAGTCTGGAACTACACAGATTGCAATTTACACCTAGTCACAAATAGAGGAGTTACTTTCCTAGGACAATTTCAGGATCTCTTCATGTAGGAAAATTTTCTGTAACTGAGGAAGGACTCAACTTTTAGGCAAGAACTCATTACGTCCAGGTAATTCCATGCCAATGTGAGCTGTTCCTTTTCCCTCAAATCTTTATTGATCTTGACCCCAGGTTCTCCATCAAACTCAATCCAGACTGAGCTGCAGGCAACACCCCCGTTGGGTGCGGACTTCAGGCCCACCACTGGAGGGCGTCTGGACGCTTCCAAACAATTCCGAAGCGCCTAGAAAGTCTGAGCTAGAAAACTAAAGCACAGGATGGAGAACGTGATATTTGATTTTATTGGGCTAATAAGTAAAGGGGAAAACAGGAAGGTTTGGGAGCAAAACTAAACCGCATTCTTTCTTGGGATCAGCCCTTCCCACTGGGGCAGCCTACTCCCTAGAGGATTGGAGGGACTAATAAGGCCTGAGCCCTCTGAGCTCCGCAAGGGCAAGTCTCCGAGGGGTTGGTGCCCCACAGCGTCGGGCTCCTGGCTAGATTGCTGGGCGCTGGAGGACGGCGGACGCGTCCCAAGGCGCTCGGACCGCCTTGCTGTCAGGCGCCCGTGCCTGCGTGGCCGCCGGGGGCCAAAAGGCTGCAACCTGCTCTCTAGGAGTCCGGGTACGAGAGGCCTTTTCAAATAATAAAGGAACTCCTGCCCTGCCCTTCGATTCTTCCCGCACCCGGTTCGTTGAAAGCATTTATCCTTTGGGGAGTGGGCAGCGAACCAACCTCGGGGTCGAAATGTAAAAGGTGTAAGGTATTTCTGATGGGCCCCCTTGCCGCATTCATTTCCTTCCTGCTGAAGGATCGCACTGAATTGTAATCACTTTACACTGTGATTTTCTCAATTAAAAAAAAATGTGTTTCAGAGCATCACTTTGAAGAAAAGTCTTGCTTCCTGCTCATGAACCTTTAAGTCCCTGGTAGGAAGAGGCGAGTTGAAAGGCACATGAGAGATGCTCAGTTTTCCAAGATAACCCAGCGCCGGGCAACGCGCGTCGTGAAGCGCAGAGATTTACAAGAACGCGTATTCATTGAGGCTCCCTGCCAGCCTGTCTGCGGGGACTTCAAGTCACCTGCAGGGCCTGGGAGACAGATTTCGGCTTGCCGGCTACAGCATGGGAACCGGTTCCTGTGTAATTGAAAAACCCCACTCTCAGGTACAAAGACGTCAAATCACTCCTGAGCCCAGACGGAATTCAGCATCCAAAGGGTTACGCGCGGCTGCTGGGTTCGGGCGGAGGAGAGGGCGCCTCGGCACTCCCAGTAATTCAATTAGTCAGGTTTCTGGAAGGTGGGGCCGGGGAGGGGGGGAGGAGGCGTGGGGAAGGGAGGAGATTAGGAAAACGCCTCTTTCTCGTGGAACAAACCAATCCTGTTGGAGTGAAGAGAGAGGAAAAAACCCCGACCTGTAAGCAAACAGCAGGCCGTACACTGACTGGCTGCTCCAGCCACCCACCCCACCCTCCGCTATCCAAGTAAACTGCATGGGGAGGGGAAAAAAAAAAAAAAAAGGCAGCCCACATGACCCGGGCCGCGGCGGCAGCAGCGCTGGCTGGGCGCGGGCTGGCGGCGCCTCCCCCTCCTAGGTCCGGAGCTCACACCCGCGCTCGTGCAGCCCGCCTGCCCCGCGCCCTGCGCTTACACGCCCGGGCGCCCCCCCCAACGGCCGCGCCGCCCACGTCCTCGTTCACGCGCGCGGCCTTGCGCTCCGGTGCGGCGGCGGCGGCGGCGGCGGCTGCTGCTGCTGCTGCTGGGTCGCCGTTGCTGTCGGCTTTACACGCAGGTCATTAACGAGGGGGCGTGCCCGAGGAGATTTTTCCCATAAAGCATTTTTTCTCTCTTTTTTTTCTCTTTTGCAAAACTGACTTTTACCTCTTTCCACTTCTCGCCAGTCATTTCAATCCCTCCTGGGCGGTTCGTGCTGCTGCTGCTGCACTCAAGTTTATTTTCCCGCCTGGTAGAGGTTTTAGGATTCGGTTGGTGCTTTTCACCTCTTGTTGCTGCTGTGCCCAAGGAGGGAAAGAGGAGCAGCTGCAGGAGAATCGGGAAGGTTTTCTGATGTAGTCATCGGGGAGGTGCCACTCGCTCCTGCGCTCCCTCTCTCTCACTCTCTTCCCTCCACCCCCTTTTCCCGTTTCAAATTGATGCATCTCTACAAGTTGCCGGGCTTGGGGTCGGACCCGTCGGAGTCGCAGGGACACTTCTGAGCGCTCACCCGAGGCTCTTGGCACCGCGTTTGGGGGCTCAGTCTCGCTCCCGGAAGGCGATCGGAGACTGCCATCAGCCCATCCAGGAGTTGGAGGGATTCATTTAAAAGTGATTGTTTTCCCTCTCGCTCTCCAGCCTAACAGTTGGGTCGGCGTCGTCCTGCAGGTTTGGGCATCCCAGCTCCGCCCCGCTGGCTGGTTCGTAACCTCTGCTCTTCATTCACTCTGGTGCACCCACACCCGGCCAAGAAAAGCACGCGCGAGAAATCCCCGAGGCTCCGCCAGCGCCCGGGGTGTCGTCTCCCGCCGCAGCAGTCTGACTCCGCCGGGGGACCTGCCGGAAGACACGAAGAGCCAAACTTTTCTTTGAGGTTTGCAAGGCAAGACCGCTCCTCGCCAGCTTAGCTGCAGCTTAACCAGTTCCAGGACGCCGGCGGGGCTGGGTTTGTGGCTCCGGATCCCCACCCTTCTCGGCGCACCGCCCCGAACCCGCAGCACTTACGACTCCTCCGAGATTTCCAGGGGTCTCCGGGTTAAGGCACAGAGGCGGCAGGGGAAGGGGGTCCTCACACTCCGGGACCACAGGCGCGAAGCCCCCCGTCCACACGGAGCCCTCCTCCAGTTTCTCACCGGTCGCCAAAGTAACTTGGAGCGAAGCGGGGCGCACTGCGAGGGCCCTGGGCGGCGGCGGAGCCGTGCGGAGCCCGGGGCGCCGACGCTGAGCCGGGCCCGGCGGGCCAGTGTATGTCTCCCCGCGGCCGCGGCGCGCAACTCCCGGTGACTGTGCAGCGTGCGCCGCCGCCTGCCCCAACCCGCGGTGCCGCCGCCCGGCCCGGTGCGCACCTCCTTCTCCCGGGGTGACCGGCCTGCCGCTGCCGCCCAAGACACAGCTTGGCACCCCTTCCCCCGCCCTCGCCGCCGCCACCACACACACGCATGCTTCTCTCCATCTTGTGATTCCTTTTTTCCTCCTGAACCCTCCAGTGGGGGTGCGAGTTTGTCTTTGCCCCCTCCCCACCCCTCCTCCACCGTCTCCTCTTCTCGTTCTCCTTCCCCTCCCCAGCTTGGTGTGCGCCTCTTTCTTTTCTCGCCACTCTTCATTCTTATTTATTCATATTTATTTGGCTCCAGCTCTTTCTCCCCTTCCTTCCCTCCCTCCCTCCCTCCGGATCCCTGCTCTTTCCCCGGAGTGGCTTGTCGGGGGCTCCGCCGCTGGCCAGGCGTGATGTTGCACGTGGAGATGTTGACGCTGGTGTTTCTGGTGCTCTGGATGTGTGTGTTCAGCCAGGACCCAGGCTCCAAGGCCGTCGCCGACCGCTACGCCGTCTACTGGAACAGCAGCAACCCCAGGTAAGGCAATGGGAGCGGAGAGTGGGGGATATCGGGCCTCGGCGCCCTGCTGAAGGAGCGGTGGTGGCGGCGGGGACCAGCGCGCACCAGCCACCGGCGGCGCGCACCCTCGGAGCCTGCGTCGCCAAGGCGCTGATGGCTTTCGAGGCGCCCACGGGAAGCGCTCCCGTCGCGCCTCTCTTTGTTAAGCTGCCTCACAGAGGCCGGGAATCCCTGGGAGTCCCCGGGGCAGCCCAAACCGGCTGCCTCCGCGGAGCGCGGGGAGACTCGTAAAAGGCGGGAGCTGGGGAGTCGAGACCTCTCTGCTTCCTCACCCGGGCAAGCGGGCCCGCATCTCGATCCGGGCGTAGCGCTTGGGTACCGAGGGCCCCGGGTGCACGCCGCCAAGAGTTCCCGCCTGGAGCGTGGGTGTTCAGGGACTGCCGGGAGAACCCGCCAAACATCCCCAAAGTTGGTGGGTTGTTTTTTTGTTTTTTTTATTTTTCTTCCCTTTTCTCGGTGCGTTCAGAGAGCGCACAGGGTAGAGGAAGCGAGGGGGGCTGGGAAGCGGAAGCTTTAGGCTTTTATTTTTCTCTTAACTGCGAGGCAATCATCCGGCCCCTGGCCCAGTCTCGGCCCGGCGCGCCTGGCAGTGGAGCGGATTCTCCCACCTCCTTGCCCCCCGTAGGCTCAAGGTGCCAGAAAGTTTGATCTAATGCCGGGTTACGTCATATGTGCGGAGCGAACTGCTGGAGTTGGCCGAGCCGGGAGGTGGGAGCCCTTAGTCCACGGCCTGGCGGTGTGAAGCCGAGGAACACGCGCAATTACCTGGAACCGTTTTGTGGGCGTCCCCGAAGCCCGCCGGGTACGCGGAAGGCTAGAGATGGGCGCCCGGGGCCGCCTTAGCGCGCCTGCAGGACTCTGGCCACCCGCAGACGTCCCTTGATCAGGGATTCTGCAAGTGGGGAGGAGTGAGGGTTGTCCAGCGTGCTGGGCGAACCCCTCCGGATCCAGAGCAGCTCCGAGCCCGACTTTCTCCTGGCCTGGGGTAGCAGTCGGCCCCTCTGGGCCCATAATGCTCTACCTCTCTGGGACCGAGGCCAGCTTCCAGGTGCGGGCTGGTTTCGGTGCCTGCCTAAGAGGGAAATAGCATCGATTATACCTAAAATTCCAGGTTTTTCTCTGGGCTCGAGTGGAAGTTGGGAGGGGAGAGGCGGGAGGCCGAGGGGATAGTTTGTGGTGCCTGCGCGCCCAGCGTGTATGGGAGAGAGGGGGCTGGCGGGCGCCGCCAGTTCTTCCTACCTCGGAGTGGCCGTGTCTACCGGCCTCCCTCCTTCCCCCTTAATTCAGGCTTGGGAGGGATTCCCCGCTTGAAGTAATGTCAGCTCAGAAGAAGATGGGCAGATTTCTCCCACAAGCGGTCGACCGGTTGCCTAAAGGAGAGTCCCCCGAACCCCCACCCCCCACCCC